>NW_026700837.1:0-83750 GCF_030435755.1 Ochotona princeps | reverse complement strand
CATCAACTCCACATTCACAGGCAACTTCAGCGCCACAGCCATTTTCAGATAGCCCTCAATGCAAAGGCTCTAGATGCAAATATTGGTGTGAGAGCTAATTCAATCAAGGAAACACTGCATGTTGGTGAAGGGCATATTGAAGAAGGACCAGCCTAGTGGTTCTTGTGGGAGAACAACTCCATTTGGCTCACTAACTTCACACACCATCAGGCTTCCAAGCAGCTCTCAAGGAAACTCAGTTTTCACACTCTATGCTTAGTGCCCTTTGAGTGCATTATCTAGGAATGAACCTGGTAGAGCATCCCAAACAAACGAATGCTCCACATGCGGGTTTCACATGCCACCAACTCCACATTCACAGGCAACTTCAGCGCCACAGCCGTTTTCAGATAGCCCTCAATGCAAAGGCTCTAGACGCAAATATTGGTGTGAGAGCTAATTCAATCAAGGAAACACTGCATGTTGGTGAAGGGCATATTGAAGAAGGATCAGCCGAGTGGTTCTTGTGGGAGAACAACTCCATTTGGCTCACTAACTTCACACACCATCAGGCTTCCAAGCAGCTCTCAAGGAAACTCAGTTTTCACACTCTATCCTTAGTGCCCTTTGAGTGCATTATCTAGGAATGAACCTGGTAGAGCATCCCACACAAACGAATGCTCCACATGCGGGTTTCACATGCCACCAACTCCACATTCACAGGAAACTTCAGCACCACACCCGTTTTCAGATAGCCCTCAATGCAAAGGCTCTAGACGCAAATATTGGTGTGAGAGCTAATTCAATCAAGGAAACACTGCATGTTGGTGAAGGGCATATTGAAGAAGGATCAGCCGAGTGGTTCTTGTGGGAGAACAACTCCATTTGGCTCACTAACTTCACACACCATCAGCTTCCAAGCAGCTCTCAAGGAAACTCAGTTTTCACACTCTATCCTTAGTGCCCTTTGAGTGCATTATCTAGGAATGAACCTGGTAGAGCATCCCACACAAACGAATGCTCCACATGCGGGTTTCACATGCCACCAACTCCACATTCACAGGCAACTTCAGCACCACACCCGTTTTCAGATAGCCCTCAATGCAAAGGCTCTAGACGCAAATATTGGTGTGAGAGCTAATTCAATCAAGGAAACACTGCATGTTGGTGAAGGGCATATTGAAGAAGGACCAGCCTATTGGTTCTTGTGGGAGATCAACTCCATTTGGCTCACTAACTTCACACACCATCAGGCTTGAAGCAGCTCTCAAGGAAACTCAGTTTTCACACTCTATGTTTAGTGCCCTTTGAGTGCATTATCTAGGAATGAACCTGGTAGAGCATCCCACACAAACGAATGCTCCACATGCGGGTTTCACATGCCACCAACTCCACATTCACAGGCAACTTCAGCGCCACAGCCGTTTTCAGATAGCCCTCAATGCATAGGCTCTAGACGCAAATATTGGTGTGAGAGCTAATTCAATCAAGGAAACACTGCATGTTGGTGAAGGGCATATTGAAGAAGGACCAGCCTATTGGTTCTTGTGGGAGATCAACTCCATTTGGCTCACTAACTTCACACACCATCAGGCTTCCAAGCAGCTCTCAAGGAAACTCAGTTTTCACACTCTATGCTTAGTGCTCTTTGTGTGCCTAGGATTGAAAAGAAGCCTGGTGAGCATCCCACATAAACGAATGCTCCACATGCGGGTTTCACATGCCACCAACTCCACATTCACAGGCAACTTCAGCGCCACAGCTGTTTTCAAAGAGCACTCAATGCAAAGGCTCTAGACGCAAATATTGGTGTGAGAGCTAATTCAATCAAGGAAACACTGCATGTTGGTGAAGGGCATATTGAAGAAGGATCAGCCGAGTGGTTCTTGTGGGAGAACAACTCCATTTGGCTCACTAACTTCACACACCATCAGGCTTCCAAGCAGCTCTCAAGGAAACTCAGTTTTCACATTCTATGCTTAGTGCCCTTTGAGTGCCTAGGACTGAAATGAAGCTTGGAGAGCATCCCACATAAACGAATGCTCCACATGCGGGTTTCACATGCAACCAACTCCACATTCACAGGCAACTTCAGCGCCACAGCCGTTTTCAGATAGCCCTCAATGCAAAGGCTCTAGACGCAAATATTGGTGTGAGAGCTAATTCAATCAAGGAAACACTGCATGTTGGTGAAGGGCATATTGAAGAAGGATCGGCCGAGTGGTTCTTGTGGGAGAACAACTCCATTTGGCTCACTAACTTCACACACCATCAGGCTTCCAAGCAGCTCTCAAGGAAACTCAGTTTTCACACTCTATGCTTAGTGCCCTTTGAGTGCATTATAGAGGAATGAACCTGGTGAGCATCCCACACAAACGAATGCTCCACATGCGGGTTTCACATGCCACCAACTCCACATTCACAGGCAACTTCAGCGCCACAGCTGTTTTCAGATAGCACTCAATGCAAAGGTTCTAGATGCAAATATTGGTGTGAGAGCTAATTCAATCAAGGAAACACTGCATGTTGGTGAAGGGCATATTGAAGAAGGATCAGCCGAGTGGTTCTTGTGGGAGAACAACTCCATTTGGCTCACTAACTCACACACCATCAGGCTTCCAAGCAGCTCTCAAGGAAACTCAGTTTTCACACTCTATGCTTAGTGCTCTTTGAGTGCCTAGGACTGAAATGAAGCTTGGTCAGCATCCCACACAAACGAATGCTCCACATGCGCGTTTCACATGCCACCAACTCCACATTCTCAGGCAACTTCAGCGCCACAGCCGTTTTCAGATAGCCCTCAATGCAAAGGCTCTAGACGCAAATATTGGTGTGAGAGCTAATTCAATCAAGGAAACACTGCATGTTGGTGAAGGGCATATTGAAGAAGGATCAGCCGAGTGGTTCTTGTGGGAGAACAACTCCATTTGGCTCACTAACTTCACACACCATCAGGCTTCCAAGCAGCTCTCAAGGAAACTCAGTTTTCACACTCTATGCTTAGTGCTCTTTGTGTGCCTAGGACTGAAATGAAGCTTGGTCAGCATCCAACACAAACGAATGCTCCACATGCGGGTTTCACATGCCACCAACTCCACATTCACAGGCAACTTCAGCGCCACAGCCGTTTTCAGATAGCCCTCAATGCAAAGGCTCTAGACGCAAATATTGGTGTGAGAGCTAATTCAATCAAGGAAACACTGCATGTTGGTGAAGGGCATATTGAAGAAGGATCAGCCTAGTGGTTCTTGTGGGAGAACAACTCTATTTGGCTCACTAACTTCACACACCATCAGGCTTCCAAGCAGCTCTCAAGGAACTCAGTTTTCACACTCTATGCTTAGTGCCCTTTGAGTGCATTATCTAGGAATGAACCTGGTAGAGCATCCCACACAAACGAATGCTCCACATGCGGGTTTCACATGCCACCAACTCCACATTCTCAGGCAACTTCAGCGCCACAGCCGTTTTCAGATAGCCCTCAATGCAAAGGCTCTAGACGCAAATATTGGTGTGAGAGCTAATTCAATCAAGGAAATACTGCATGTTGGTGAAGGGCATATTGAAGAAGGATCAGCCGAGTGGTTCTTGTGGGAGAACAACTCCATTTGGCTCACTAACTTCACACACCATCAGGCTTCCAAGCAGCTCTCAAGGAAACTCAGTTTTCACACTCTATGCTTAGTGCCCTTTGAGTGCATTATCTAGGAATGAACCTGGTAGAGCATCCACACAAACGAATGCTCCACATGCGGGTTTCACATGCCACCAACTCCACATTCTCAGGCAACTTCAGCGCCACAGCCGTTTTCAGATAGCCCTCAATGCAAAGGCTCTAGACGCAAATATTGGTGTGAGAGCTAATTCAATCAAGGAAACACTGCATGTTGGTGAAGGGCATATTGAAGAAGGATCGGCCGAGTGGTTCTTGTGGGAGAACAACTCCATTTGGCTCACTAACTTCACACACCATCAGGCTTCCAAGCAGCTCTCAAGGAAACTCAGTTTTCACACTCTATGCTTAGTGCCCTTTGAGTGCATTATCTAGGAATGAACCTGGTGAGCATCCCACACAAACGAATGCTCCACATGCGGGTTTCACATGCCACCAACTCCACATTCACAGGCAACTTCAGCGCCACAGCTGTTTTCAGATAGCACTCAATGCAAAGGTTCTAGATGCAAATATTTGTGTGAGAGCTAATTCAATCAAGGAAACACTGCATGTTGGTGAAGGGCATATTGAAGAAGGATCAGCCGAGTGGTTCTTGTGGAGAACAACTCCATTTGGCTCACTAACTTCACACACCATCAGGCTTCCAAGCAGCTCTCAAGGAAACTCAGTTTTCACACTCTATGCTTAGTGCTATTTGTGTGCCTAGGACTGAAATGAAGCTTGGTCAGCATCCCACACAAACGAATGCTCCACATGCGGGTTTCACATGCCACCAACTCCACATTCACAGGCAACTTCAGCGCCACAGCCATTTTCAGATAGCCCTCAATGCAAAGGCTCTAGACGCAAATATTGGTGTGAGAGCTAATTCAATCAAGGAAACACTGCATGTTGGTGAAGGGCATATTGAAGAAGGATCAGCCGAGTGGTTCTTGTGGGAGAACAACTCCATTTGGCTCACTAACTTCACACACCATCAGGCTTCCAAGCAGCTCTCAAGGAAACTCAGTTTTCACACTCTATCCTTAGTGCCCTTTGAGTGCATTATCTAGGAATGAACCTGGTAGAGCATCCCACACAAACGAATGCTCCACATGCGGGTTTCACATGCCACCAACTCCACATTCACAGGCAACTTCAGCACCACACCCGTTTTCAGATAGCCCTCAATGCAAAGGCTCTAGACGCAAATATTGCTGTGAGAGCTAATTCAATCAAGGAAACACTGCATGTTGGTGAAGGGCATATTGAAGAAGGACCAGCCTATTGGTTCTTGTGGGAGATCAACTCCATTTGGCTCACTAACTTCACACACCATCAGGCTTCCAAGCAGCTCTCAAGGAAACTCAGTTTTCACACTCTATGTTTAGTGCCCTTTGAGTGCATTATCTAGGAATGAACCTGGTAGAGCATCCCACACAAACGAATGCTCCACATGCGGGTTTCACATGCCACCAACTCCACATTCACAGGCAACTTCAGCGCCACAGCCGTTTTCAGATAGCCCTCAATGCAAAGGCTCTAGACGCAAATATTGGTGTGAGAGCTAATTCAATCAAGGAAACACTGCATGTTGGTGAAGGGCATATTGAAGAAGGATCAGCCGAGTGGTTCTTGTGGGAGAACAACTCCATTTGGCTCACTAACTTCACACACCATCAGGCTTCCAAGCAGCTCTCAAGGAAACTCAGTTTTCACACTCTATGCTTAGTGCTCTTTGTGTGCCTAGGATTGAAAAGAAGCCTGGTGAGCATCCCACATAAACGAATGCTCCACATGCGGGTTTCACATGCCACCAACTCCACATTCACAGGCAACTTCAGCGCCACAGCTGTTTTCAAAGAGCACTCAATGCAAAGGCTCTAGACGCAAATATTGGTGTGAGAGCTAATTCAATCAAGGAAACACTGCATGTTGGTGAAGGGCATATTGAAGAAGGATCAGCCGAGTGGTTCTTGTGGGAGAACAACTCCATTTGGCTCACTAACTTCACACACCATCAGGCTTCCAAGCAGCTCTCAAGGAAACTCAGTTTTCACACTCTATCCTTAGTGCCCTTTGAGTGCCTAGGACTGAAATGAAGCTTGGAGAGCATCCCACATAAACGAATGCTCCACATGCGGGTTTCACATGCAACCAACTCCACATTCTCAGGCAACTTCAGCGCCACAGCCGTTTTCAGATAGCCCTCAATGCAAAGGCTCTAGACGCAAATATTGGTGTGAGAGCTAATTCAATCAAGGAAACACTGCATGTTGGTGAAGGGCATATTGAAGAAGGATCGGCCGAGTGGGTCTTGTGGGAGAACAACTCCATTTGGCTCACTAACTTCACACACCATCAGGCTTCCAAGCAGCTCTCAAGGAAACTCAGTTTTCACACTCTATGCTTAGTGCCCTTTGAGTGCATTATCTAGGAATGAACCTGGTGAGCATCCCACACAAACGAATGCTCCACATGCGGGTTTCACATGCCACCAACTCCACATTCACAGGCAACTTCAGCGCCACAGCCGTTTTCAGATAGCTCTCAATGCAAAGGCTCTAGACGCAAATATTGGTGTGAGAGCTAATTCAATCAAGGAAACACTGCATATTGGTGAAGGGCATATTGAAGAAGGACCAGCCTAGTGGTTCTTGTGGGAGAACAACTCCATTTGGCTCACTAACTTCACATACCATCAGGCTTCCAAGCAGCTCTCAAGGAAACTCAGTTTTCACACTCTATGCTTAGTGCTCTTTGTGTGCCTAGGACTGAAAAGAAGCCTGGTGAGCATCCCACATAAACGAATGCTCCACATGCGGGTTTCACATGCCACCAACTCCACATTCACAGGCAACTTCAGCGCCACAGCCGTTTTCAGACAGCACTCAATGCAAAGGCTCTAGACGCAAATATTGGTGTGAGAGCTAATTCAATCAAGCAAACACTGCATGTTGGTGAAGGGCATATTGAAGAAGGATCAGCTGAGTGGTTCTTGTGGGAGAACAACTCCATTTGGCTCACTAACTTCACACACCATCAGGCTTCCAAGCAGCTCTCAAGGAAACTCAGTTTTCACACTCTATGCTTAGTGCCCTTTGAGTGCCGTGGACTGAAATGAAGCTGGTAGAGCATCCCACATAAACGAATGCTCCACATGCGGGTTTCACATGCCATCAACTCCACATTCACAGGCAACTTCAGCGCCACAGCCATTTTCAGATAGCCCTCAATGCAAAGGCTCTAGATGCAAATATTGGTGTGAGAGCTAATTCAATCAAGGAAACACTGCATGTTGGTGAAGGGCATATTGAAGAAGGACCAGCCTAGTGGTTCTTGTGGGAGAACAACTCCATTTGGCTCACTAACTTCACACACCATCAGGCTTCCAAGCAGCTCTCAAGGAAACTCAGTTTTCACACTCTATGCTTAGTGCCCTTTGAGTGCATTATCTAGGAATGAACCTGGTAGAGCATCCCACACAAACGAATGCTCCACATGCGGGTTTCACATGCCACCAACTCCACATTCACAGGCAACTTCAGCGCCACAGCCGTTTTCAGATAGCCCTCAATGCAAAGGCTCTAGACGCAAATATTGGTGTGAGAGCTAATTCAATCAAGGAAACACTGCATGTTGGTGAAGGGCATATTGAAGAAGGATCAGCCGAGTGGTTCTTGTGGGAGAACAACTCCATTTGGCTCACTAACTTCACACACCATCAGGCTTCCAAGCAGCTCTCAAGGAAACTCAGTTTTCACACTCTATGCTTAGTGCCCTTTGAGTGCATTATCTAGGAATGAACCTGGTAGAGCATCCCACACAAACGAATGCTCCACATGCGGGTTTCACATGCCACCAACTCCACATTCACAGGAAACTTCAGCACCACACCCGTTTTCAGATAGCCCTCAATGCAAAGGCTCTAGACGCAAATATTGGTGTGAGAGCTAATTCAATCAAGGAAACACTGCATGTTGGTGAAGGGCATATTGAAGAAGGATCAGCCGAGTGGTTCTTGTGGGAGAACAACTCCATTTGGCTCACTAACTTCACACACCATCAGGCTTCCAAGCAGCTCTCAAGGAAACTCAGTTTTCACACTCTATCCTTAGTGCCCTTTGAGTGCATTATCTAGGAATGAACCTGGTAGAGCATCCCACACAAACGAATGCTCCACATGCGGGTTTCACATGCCACCAACTCCACATTCACAGGCAACTTCAGCACCACACCCGTTTTCAGATAGCCCTCAATGCAAAGGCTCTAGACGCAAATATTGGTGTGAGAGCTAATTCAATCAAGGAAACACTGCATGTTGGTGAAGGGCATATTGAAGAAGGACCAGCCTATTGGTTCTTGTGGGAGATCAACTCCATTTGGCTCACTAACTTCACACACCATCAGGCTTCCAAGCAGCTCTCAAGGAAACTCAGTTTTCACACTCTATGCTTAGTGCCCTTTGAGTGCCGTGGACTGAAAAGAAGCTGGTAGAGCATCCCACATAAACGAATGCTCCACATGCGGGTTTCACATGCCATCAACTCCACATTCACAGGCAACTTCAGCGCCACAGCCATTTTCAGATAGCCCTCAATGCAAAGGCTCTAGATGCAAATATTGGTGTGAGAGCTAATTCAATCAAGGAAACACTGCATGTTGGTGAAGGGCATATTGAAGAAGGACCAGCCTAGTGGTTCTTGTGGGAGAACAACTCCATTTGGCTCACTAACTTCACACACCATCAGGCTTCCAAGCAGCTCTCAAGGAAACTCAGTTTTCACACTCTATGCTTAGTGCCCTTTGAGTGCATTATCTAGGAATGAACCTGGTAGAGCATCCCAAACAAACGAATGCTCCACATGCGGGTTTCACATGCCACCAACTCCACATTCACAGGCAACTTCAGCGCCACAGCCGTTTTCAGATAGCCCTCAATGCAAAGGCTCTAGACGCAAATATTGGTGTGAGAGCTAATTCAATCAAGGAAACACTGCATGTTGGTGAAGGGCATATTGAAGAAGGATCAGCCGAGTGGTTCTTGTGGGAGAACAACTCCATTTGGCTCACTAACTTCACACACCATCAGGCTTCCAAGCAGCTCTCAAGGAAACTCAGTTTTCACACTCTATCCTTAGTGCCCTTTGAGTGCATTATCTAGGAATGAACCTGGTAGAGCATCCCACACAAACGAATGCTCCACATGCGGGTTTCACATGCCACCAACTCCACATTCACAGGAAACTTCAGCACCACACCCGTTTTCAGATAGCCCTCAATGCAAAGGCTCTAGACGCAAATATTGGTGTGAGAGCTAATTCAATCAAGGAAACACTGCATGTTGGTGAAGGGCATATTGAAGAAGGATCAGCCGAGTGGTTCTTGTGGGAGAACAACTCCATTTGGCTCACTAACTTCACACACCATCAGGCTTCCAAGCAGCTCTCAAGGAAACTCAGTTTTCACACTCTATCCTTAGTGCCCTTTGAGTGCATTATCTAGGAATGAACCTGGTAGAGCATCCCACACAAACGAATGCTCCACATGCGGGTTTCACATGCCACCAACTCCACATTCACAGGCAACTTCAGCACCACACCCGTTTTCAGATAGCCCTCAATGCAAAGGCTCTAGACGCAAATATTGGTGTGAGAGCTAATTCAATCAAGGAAACACTGCATGTTGGTGAAGGGCATATTGAAGAAGGACCAGCCTATTGGTTCTTGTGGGAGATCAACTCCATTTGGCTCACTAACTTCACACACCATCAGGCTTGAAGCAGCTCTCAAGGAAACTCAGTTTTCACACTCTATGTTTAGTGCCCTTTGAGTGCATTATCTAGGAATGAACCTGGTAGAGCATCCCACACAAACGAATGCTCCACATGCGGGTTTCACATGCCACCAACTCCACATTCACAGGCAACTTCAGCGCCACAGCCGTTTTCAGATAGCCCTCAATGCATAGGCTCTAGACGCAAATATTGGTGTGAGAGCTAATTCAATCAAGGAAACACTGCATGTTGGTGAAGGGCATATTGAAGAAGGACCAGCCTATTGGTTCTTGTGGGAGATCAACTCCATTTGGCTCACTAACTTCACACACCATCAGGCTTCCAAGCAGCTCTCAAGGAAACTCAGTTTTCACACTCTATGCTTAGTGCTCTTTGTGTGCCTAGGATTGAAAAGAAGCCTGGTGAGCATCCCACATAAACGAATGCTCCACATGCGGGTTTCACATGCCACCAACTCCACATTCACAGGCAACTTCAGCGCCACAGCTGTTTTCAAAGAGCACTCAATGCAAAGGCTCTAGACGCAAATATTGGTGTGAGAGCTAATTCAATCAAGGAAACACTGCATGTTGGTGAAGGGCATATTGAAGAAGGATCAGCCGAGTGGTTCTTGTGGGAGAACAACTCCATTTGGCTCACTAACTTCACACACCATCAGGCTTCCAAGCAGCTCTCAAGGAAACTCAGTTTTCACATTCTATGCTTAGTGCCCTTTGAGTGCCTAGGACTGAAATGAAGCTTGGAGAGCATCCCACATAAACGAATGCTCCACATGCGGGTTTCACATGCAACCAACTCCACATTCACAGGCAACTTCAGCGCCACAGCCGTTTTCAGATAGCCCTCAATGCAAAGGCTCTAGACGCAAATATTGGTGTGAGAGCTAATTCAATCAAGGAAACACTGCATGTTGGTGAAGGGCATATTGAAGAAGGATCGGCCGAGTGGTTCTTGTGGGAGAACAACTCCATTTGGCTCACTAACTTCACACACCATCAGGCTTCCAAGCAGCTCTCAAGGAAACTCAGTTTTCACACTCTATGCTTAGTGCCCTTTGAGTGCATTATAGAGGAATGAACCTGGTGAGCATCCCACACAAACGAATGCTCCACATGCGGGTTTCACATGCCACCAACTCCACATTCACAGGCAACTTCAGCGCCACAGCTGTTTTCAGATAGCACTCAATGCAAAGGTTCTAGATGCAAATATTGGTGTGAGAGCTAATTCAATCAAGGAAACACTGCATGTTGGTGAAGGGCATATTGAAGAAGGATCAGCCGAGTGGTTCTTGTGGGAGAACAACTCCATTTGGCTCACTAACTTCACACACCATCAGGCTTCCAAGCAGCTCTCAAGGAAACTCAGTTTTCACACTCTATGCTTAGTGCTCTTTGAGTGCCTAGGACTGAAATGAAGCTTGGTCAGCATCCCACACAAACGAATGCTCCACATGCGCGTTTCACATGCCACCAACTCCACATTCTCAGGCAACTTCAGCGCCACAGCCGTTTTCAGATAGCCCTCAATGCAAAGGCTCTAGACGCAAATATTGGTGTGAGAGCTAATTCAATCAAGGAAACACTGCATGTTGGTGAAGGGCATATTGAAGAAGGATCAGCCGAGTGGTTCTTGTGGGAGAACAACTCCATTTGGCTCACTAACTTCACACACCATCAGGCTTCCAAGCAGCTCTCAAGGAAACTCAGTTTTCACACTCTATGCTTAGTGCTCTTTGTGTGCCTAGGACTGAAATGAAGCTTGGTCAGCATCCAACACAAACGAATGCTCCACATGCGGGTTTCACATGCCACCAACTCCACATTCACAGGCAACTTCAGCGCCACAGCCGTTTTCAGATAGCCCTCAATGCAAAGGCTCTAGACGCAAATATTGGTGTGAGAGCTAATTCAATCAAGGAAACACTGCATGTTGGTGAAGGGCATATTGAAGAAGGATCAGCCTAGTGGTTCTTGTGGGAGAACAACTCTATTTGGCTCACTAACTTCACACACCATCAGGCTTCCAAGCAGCTCTCAAGGAAACTCAGTTTTCACACTCTATGCTTAGTGCCCTTTGAGTGCATTATCTAGGAATGAACCTGGTAGAGCATCCCACACAAACGAATGCTCCACATGCGGGTTTCACATGCCACCAACTCCACATTCTCAGGCAACTTCAGCGCCACAGCCGTTTTCAGATAGCCCTCAATGCAAAGGCTCTAGACGCAAATATTGGTGTGAGAGCTAATTCAATCAAGGAAATACTGCATGTTGGTGAAGGGCATATTGAAGAAGGATCAGCCGAGTGGTTCTTGTGGGAGACAACTCCATTTGGCTCACTAACTTCACACACCATCAGGCTTCCAAGCAGCTCTCAAGGAAACTCAGTTTTCACACTCTATGCTTAGTGCCCTTTGAGTGCATTATCTAGGAATGAACCTGGTAGAGCATCCCACACAAACGAATGCTCCACATGCGGGTTTCACATGCCACCAACTCCACATTCTCAGGCAACTTCAGCGCCACAGCCGTTTTCAGATAGCCCTCAATGCAAAGGCTCTAGACGCAAATATTGGTGTGAGAGCTAATTCAATCAAGGAAACACTGCATGTTGGTGAAGGGCATATTGAAGAAGGATCGGCCGAGTGGTTCTTGTGGGAGAACAACTCCATTTGGCTCACTAACTTCACACACCATCAGGCTTCCAAGCAGCTCTCAAGGAAACTCAGTTTTCACACTCTATGCTTAGTGCCCTTTGAGTGCATTATCTAGGAATGAACCTGGTGAGCATCCCACACAAACGAATGCTCCACATGCGGGTTTCACATGCCACCAACTCCACATTCACAGGCAACTTCAGCGCCACAGCTGTTTTCAGATAGCACTCAATGCAAAGGTTCTAGATGCAAATATTTGTGTGAGAGCTAATTCAATCAAGGAAACACTGCATGTTGGTGAAGGGCATATTGAAGAAGGATCAGCCGAGTGGTTCTTGTGGGAGAACAACTCCATTTGGCTCACTAACTTCACACACCAATCAGGCTTCCAAGCAGCTCTCAAGGAAACTCAGTTTTCACACTCTATGCTTAGTGCTCTTTGAGTGCCGTGGACTGAAATGAAGCTTGGTCAGCATCCCACACAAACGAATGCTCCACATGCGCGTTTCACATGCCACCAACTCCACATTCTCAGGCAACTTCAGCGCCACAGCCGTTTTCAGATAGCCCTCAATGCAAAGGCTCTAGACGCAAATATTGGTGTGAGAGCTAATTCAATCAAGGAAACACTGCATGTTGGTGAAGGGCATATTGAAGAAGGATCAGCCGAGTGGTTCTTGTGGGAGAACAACTCCATTTGGCTCACTAACTTCACACACCATCAGGCTTCCAAGCAGCTCTCAAGGAAACTCAGTTTTCACACTCTATGCTTAGTGCCCTTTGAGTGCATTATCTGGGAATGAACCTGGTAGAGCATCCAACACAAAACGAATGCTCCACATGCGGGTTTCACATGCCACCAACTCCACATTCACAGGCAACTTCAGCGCCACAGCCGTTTTCAGATAGCCCTCAATGCAAAGGCTCTAGACGCAAATATTGGTGTGAGAGCTAATTCAATCAAGGAAACACTGCATGTTGGTGAAGGGCATATTGATGAAGAATCAGCCGAGTGGTTCTTGTGGGAGAACAACTCCATTTGGCTCACTAACTTCACACACCATCAGGCTTCCAACCAGCTCTCAAGGAAACTCAGTTTTCACACTCTATGCTTAGTGCTCTTTGTGTGCCTAGGACTGAAATGAAGCTTGGTCAGCATCCCACACAAACGAATGCTCCACATGCGGGTTTCACATGCCACCAACTCCACATTCACAGGCAACTTCAGCGCCACAGCCGTTTTCAGATAGCCCTCAATGCAAAGGCTCTAGACGCAAATATTGGTGTGAGAGCTAATTCAATCAAGGAAACACTGCATGTTGGTGAAGGGCATATTGAAGAAGGATCAGCCGAGTGGTTCTTGTGGGAGAACAACTCCATTTGGCTCACTAACTTCACACACCATCAGGCTTCCAAGCAGCTCTCAAGGAAACTCAGTTTTCACACTCTATGCTTAGTGCCCTTTGAGTGAATTATCTAGGAATGAACCTGGTGAGCATCCCACATAAACGAATGCTCCACATGCGGGTTTCACATGCCACCAACTCCACATTCACAGGCAACTTCAGCGCCACAGCCGTTTTCAGATAGCCCTCAATGCAAAGGCTCTAGACGCAAATATTGGTGTGAGAGCTAATTCAATCAAGGAAACACTGCATGTTGGTGAAGCGCATATTGAAGAAGGACCAGCCTAGTGGTTCTTGTGGGAGAACAACTCCATTTGGCTCACTAACTTCACACACCATCAGGCTTCCAAGCAGCTCTCAAGGAAACTCAGTTTTCACACTCTATGCTTAGTGCTCTTTGTGTGCCTAGGACTGAAATGAAGCTTGGTCAGCATCCCACACAAACGAATGCTCCACATGCGGGTTTCACATGCCACCAACTCCACATTCACAGGCAACTTCAGCGCCACAGCCGTTTTCAGATAGCCCTCAATGCAAAGGCTCTAGACGCAAATATTGGTGTGAGAGCTAATTCAATCAAGGAAACACTGCATGTTGGTGAAGGGCACATTGAAGAAGGATCAGACGAGTGGTTCTTGTGGGAGAACAACTCCATTTGGCTCACTAACTTCACACACCATCAGGCTTCCAAGCAGCTCTCAAGGAAACTCAGTTTTCACACTCTATGCTTAGTGCCCTTTGAGTGCATTATCTGGGAATGAACCTGGTAGAGCATCCCACACAAACGAATGCTCCACATGCGGGTTTCACATGCCACCAACTCCACATTCACAGGCAACTTCAGCGCCACAGCCGTTTTCAGATAGCCCTCAATGCAAAGGCTCTAGACGCAAATATTGGTGTGAGAGCTAATTCAATCAAGGAAACACTGCATGTTGGTGAAGGGCATATTGAAGAAGGATCAGCCGAGTGGTTCTTGTGGGAGAACAACTCCATTTGGCTCACTAACTTCACACACCATCAGGCTTCCAAGCAGCTCTCAAGGAAACTCAGTTTTCACACTCTATGCTTAGTGCCCTTTGAGTGCCTAGGACTGAAATGAAGCTTGGAGAGCATGTCACATAAACGAATGCTCCACATGCGGGTTTCACATGCCACCAACTCCACATTCTCAGGCAACTTCAGCGCCACAGCCATTTTCAGATAGCCCTCAATGCAAAGGCTCTAGACGCAAATATTGGTGTGAGAGCTAATTCAATCAAGGAAACACTGCATGTTGGTGAAGGGCATATTGATGAAGAATCAGCCGAGTGGTTCTTGTGGGAGAACAACTCCATTTGGCTCACTAACTTCACACACCATCAGGCTTCCAAGCAGCTCTCAAGGAAACTCAGTTTTCACACTCTATGCTTAGTGCTCTTTGTGTGCCTAGGACTGAAATGAAGCTTGGTCAGCATCCCACACAAACGAATGCTCCACATGCGGGTTTCACATGCCACCAACTAAACATTCACAGGCAACTTCAGCGCCACAGCCGTTTTCAGATAGCCCTCAATGCAAAGGCTCTAGACGCAAATATTGGTGTGAGAGCTAATTCAATCAAGGAAACACTGCATGTTGGTGAAGGGCATATTGAAGAAGGATCAGCCGAGTGGTTCCTGTGGGAGAACAACTCCATTTGGCTCACTAACTTCACACACCATCAGGCTTCCAAGCAGCTCTCAAGGAAACTCAGTTTTCACACTCTATGCTTAGTGCTCTTTGAGTGCATTATCTAGGAATGAACCTGGTAGAGCATCCCACACAAACGAATGCTCCACATGCGGGTTTCACATGCCACCAACTCCACATTCTCAGGCAACTTCAGCGCCACAGCCGTTTTCAGATAGCCCTCAATGCAAAGGCTCTAGACGCAAATATTGGTGTGAGAGCTAATTCAATCAAGGAAACACTGCATGTTGGTGAAGGGCATATTGAAGAAGGATCGGCCGAGTGGTTCTTGTGGGAGAACAACTCCATTTGGCTCACTAACTTCACACACCATCAGGCTTCCAAGCAGCTCTCAAGGAAACTCAGTTTTCACACTCTATGCTTAGTGCCCTTTGAGTGCATTATCTAGGAATGAACCTGGTGAGCATCCCACACAAACGAATGCTCCACATGCGGGTTTCACATGCCACCAACTCCACATTCACAGGCAACTTCAGCGCCACAGCTGTTTTCAGATAGCACTCAATGCAAAGGTTCTAGATGCAAATATTGGTGTGAGAGCTAATTCAATCAAGGAAACACTGCATGTTGGTGAAGGGCATATTGAAGAAGGATCAGCCGAGTGGTTCTTGTGGGAGAACAACTCCATTTGGCTCACTAACTTCACACACCATCAGGCTTCCAAGCAGCTCTCAAGGAAACTCAGTTTTCACACTCTATGCTTAGTGCTCTTTGAGTGCCGTGGACTGAAATGAAGCTTGGTCAGCATCCCACACAAACGAATGCTCCACATGCGCGTTTCACATGCCACCAACTCCACATTCTCAGGCAACTTCAGCGCCACAGCCGTTTTCAGATAGCCCTCAATGCAAAGGCTCTAGACGCAAATATTGGTGTGAGAGCTAATTCAATCAAGGAAACACTGCATGTTGGTGAAGGGCATATTGAAGAAGGACCAGCCTAGTGGTTCTTGTGGGAGAACAACTCCATTTGGCTCACTAACTTCACACACCATCAGGCTTCCAAGCAGCTCTCAAGGAAACTCAGTTTTCACACTCTATGCTTAGTGCCCTTTGAGTGCATTATCTAGGAATGAACCTGGTAGAGCATCCCAAACAAACGAATGCTCCACATGCGGGTTTCACATGCCACCAACTCCACATTCACAGGCAACTTCAGCGCCACAGCCGTTTTCAGATAGCCCTCAATGCAAAGGCTCTAGACGCAAATATTGGTGTGAGAGCTAATTCAATCAAGGAAACACTGCATGTTGGTGAAGGGCATATTGAAGAAGGATCAGCCGAGTGGTTCTTGTGGGAGAACAACTCCATTTGGCTCACTAACTTCACACACCATCAGGCTTCCAAGCAGCTCTCAAGGAAACTCAGTTTTCACACTCTATCCTTAGTGCCCTTTGAGTGCATTATCTAGGAATGAACCTGGTAGAGCATCCCACACAAACGAATGCTCCACATGCGGGTTTCACATGCCACCAACTCCACATTCACAGGAAACTTCAGCACCACACCCGTTTTCAGATAGCCCTCAATGCAAAGGCTCTAGACGCAAATATTGGTGTGAGAGCTAATTCAATCAAGGAAACACTGCATGTTGGTGAAGGGCATATTGAAGAAGGATCAGCCGAGTGGTTCTTGTGGGAGAACAACTCCATTTGGCTCACTAACTTCACACACCATCAGGCTTCCAAGCAGCTCTCAAGGAAACTCAGTTTTCACACTCTATCCTTAGTGCCCTTTGAGTGCATTATCTAGGAATGAACCTGGTAGAGCATCCCACACAAACGAATGCTCCACATGCGGGTTTCACATGCCACCAACTCCACATTCACAGGCAACTTCAGCACCACACCCGTTTTCAGATAGCCCTCAATGCAAAGGCTCTAGACGCAAATATTGGTGTGAGAGCTAATTCAATCAAGGAAACACTGCATGTTGGTGAAGGGCATATTGAAGAAGGACCAGCCTATTGGTTCTTGTGGGAGATCAACTCCATTTGGCTCACTAACTTCACACACCATCAGGCTTCCAAGCAGCTCTCAAGGAAACTCAGTTTTCACACTCTATGTTTAGTGCCCTTTGAGTGCATTATCTAGGAATGAACCTGGTAGAGCATCCCACACAAACGAATGCTCCACATGCGGGTTTCACATGCCACCAACTCCACATTCACAGGCAACTTCAGCGCCACAGCCGTTTTCAGATAGCCCTCAATGCATAGGCTCTAGACGCAAATATTGGTGTGAGAGCTAATTCAATCAAGGAAACACTGCATGTTGGTGAAGGGCATATTGAAGAAGGACCAGCCTATTGGTTCTTGTGGGAGATCAACTCCATTTGGCTCACTAACTTCACACACCATCAGGCTTCCAAGCAGCTCTCAAGGAAACTCAGTTTTCACACTCTATGCTTAGTGCTCTTTGTGTGCCTAGGATTGAAAAGAAGCCTGGTGAGCATCCCACATAAACGAATGCTCCACATGCGGGTTTCACATGCCACCAACTCCACATTCACAGGCAACTTCAGCGCCACAGCTGTTTTCAAAGAGCACTCAATGCAAAGGCTCTAGACGCAAATATTGGTGTGAGAGCTAATTCAATCAAGGAAACACTGCATGTTGGTGAAGGGCATATTGAAGAAGGATCAGCCGAGTGGTTCTTGTGGGAGAACAACTCCATTTGGCTCACTAACTTCACACACCATCAGGCTTCCAAGCAGCTCTCAAGGAAACTCAGTTTTCACACTCTATGCTTAGTGCCCTTTGAGTGCCTAGGACTGAAATGAAGCTTGGAGAGCATCCCACATAAACGAATGCTCCACATGCGGGTTTCACATGCAACCAACTCCACATTCACAGGCAACTTCAGCGCCACAGCCGTTTTCAGATAGCCCTCAATGCAAAGGCTCTAGACGCAAATATTGGTGTGAGAGCTAATTCAATCAAGGAAACACTGCATGTTGGTGAAGGGCATATTGAAGAAGGATCGGCCGAGTGGTTCTTGTGGGAGAACAACTCCATTTGGCTCACTAACTTCACACACCATCAGGCTTCCAAGCAGCTCTCAAGGAAACTCAGTTTTCACACTCTATGCTTAGTGCCCTTTGAGTGCATTATAGAGGAATGAACCTGGTGAGCATCCCACACAAACGAATGCTCCACATGCGGGTTTCACATGCCACCAACTCCACATTCACAGGCAACTTCAGCGCCACAGCTGTTTTCAGATAGCACTCAATGCAAAGGTTCTAGATGCAAATATTGGTGTGAGAGCTAATTCAATCAAGGAAACACTGCATGTTGGTGAAGGGCATATTGAAGAAGGATCAGCCGAGTGGTTCTTGTGGGAGAACAACTCCATTTGGCTCACTAACTTCACACACCATCAGGCTTCCAAGCAGCTCTCAAGGAAACTCAGTTTTCACACTCTATGCTTAGTGCTCTTTGAGTGCCGTGGACTGAAATGAAGCTTGGTCAGCATCCCACACAAACGAATGCTCCACATGCGCGTTTCACATGCCACCAACTCCACATTCTCAGGCAACTTCAGCGCCACAGCCGTTTTCAGATAGCCCTCAATGCAAAGGCTCTAGACGCAAATATTGGTGTGAGAGCTAATTCAATCAAGGAAACACTGCATGTTGGTGAAGGGCATATTGAAGAAGGATCAGACGAGTGGTTCTTGTGGGAGAACAACTCCATTTGGCTCACTAACTTCACACACCATCAGGCTTCCAAGCAGCTCTCAAGGAAACTCAGTTTTCACACTCTATGCTTAGTGCTCTTTGTGTGCCTAGGACTGAAATGAAGCTTGGTCAGCATCCAACACAAACGAATGCTCCACATGCTGGTTTCACATGCCACCAACTCCACATTCACAGGCAACTTCAGCGCCACAGCCGTTTTCAGATAGCCCTCAATGCAAAGGCTCTAGACGCAAATATTGGTGTGAGAGCTAATTCAATCAAGGAAACACTGCATGTTGGTGAAGGGCATATTGAAGAAGGATCAGCCTAGTGGTTCTTGTGGGAGAACAACTCTATTTGGCTCACTAACTTCACACACCATCAGGCTTCCAAGCAGCTCTCAAGGAAACTCAGTTTTCACACTCTATGCTTAGTGCCCTTTGAGTGCATTATCTAGGAATGAACCTGGTAGAGCATCCCACACAAACGAATGCTCCACATGCGGGTTTCACATGCCACCAACTCCACATTCTCAGGCAACTTCAGCGCCACAGCCGTTTTCAGATAGCCCTCAATGCAAAGGCTCTAGACGCAAATATTGGTGTGAGAGCTAATTCAATCAAGGAAATACTGCATGTTGGTGAAGGGCATATTGAAGAAGGATCAGCCGAGTGGTTCTTGTGGGAGAACAACTCCATTTGGCTCACTAACTTCACACACCATCAGGCTTCCAAGCAGCTCTCAAGGAAACTCAGTTTTCACACTCTATGCTTAGTGCCCTTTGAGTGCATTATCTAGGAATGAACCTGGTAGAGCATCCCACACAAACGAATGCTCCACATGCGGGTTTCACATGCCACCAACTCCACATTCTCAGGCAACTTCAGCGCCACAGCCGTTTTCAGATAGCCCTCAATGCAAAGGCTCTAGACGCAAATATTGGTGTGAGAGCTAATTCAATCAAGGAAACACTGCATGTTGGTGAAGGGCATATTGAAGAATGATCGGCCGAGTGGTTCTTGTGGGAGAACAACTCCATTTGGCTCACTAACTTCACACACCATCAGGCTTCCAAGCAGCTCTCAAGGAAACTCAGTTTTCACACTCTATGCTTAGTGCCCTTTGAGTGCATTATCTAGGAATGAACCTGGTGAGCATCCCACACAAACGAATGCTCCACATGCGGGTTTCACATGCCACCAACTCCACATTCACAGGCAACTTCAGCGCCACAGCTGTTTTCAGATAGCACTCAATGCAAAGGTTCTAGATGCAAATATTTGTGTGAGAGCTAATTCAATCAAGGAAACACTGCATGTTGGTGAAGGGCATATTGAAGAAGGATCAGCCGAGTGGTTCTTGTGGGAGAACAACTCCATTTGGCTCACTAACTTCACACACCATCAGGCTTCCAAGCAGCTCTCAAGGAAACTCAGTTTTCACACTCTATGCTTAGTGCTCTTTGAGTGCCGTGGACTGAAATGAAGCTTGGTCAGCATCCCACACAAACGAATGCTCCACATGCGCGTTTCACATGCCACCAACTCCACATTCTCAGGCAACTTCAGCGCCACAGCCGTTTTCAGATAGCCCTCAATGCAAAGGCTCTAGACGCAAATATTGGTGTGAGAGCTAATTCAATCAAGGAAACACTGCATGTTGGTGAAGGGCATATTGAAGAAGGATCAGCCGAGTGGTTCTTGTGGGAGAACAACTCCATTTGGCTCACTAACTTCACACACCATCAGGCTTCCAAGCAGCTCTCAAGGAAACTCAGTTTTCACACTCTATGCTTAGTGCCCTTTGAGTGCATTATCTGGGAATGAACCTGGTAGAGCATCCAACACAAACGAATGCTCCACATGCGGGTTTCACATGCCACCAACTCCACATTCACAGGCAACTTCAGCGCCACAGCCGTTTTCAGATAGCCCTCAATGCAAAGGCTCTAGACGCAAATATTGGTGTGAGAGCTAATTCAATCAAGGAAACACTGCATGTTGGTGAAGGGCATATTGATGAAGAATCAGCCGAGTGGTTCTTGTGGGAGAACAACTCCATTTGGCTCACTAACTTCACACACCATCAGGCTTCCAACCAGCTCTCAAGGAAACTCAGTTTTCACACTCTATGCTTAGTGCTCTTTGTGTGCCTAGGACTGAAATGAAGCTTGGTCAGCATCCCACACAAACGAATGCTCCACATGCGGGTTTCACATGCCACCAACTCCACATTCACAGGCAACTTCAGCGCCACAGCCGTTTTCAGATAGCCCTCAATGCAAAGGCTCTAGACGCAAATATTGGTGTGAGAGCTAATTCAATCAAGGAAACACTGCATGTTGGTGAAGGGCATATTGAAGAAGGATCAGCCGAGTGGTTCTTGTGGGAGAACAACTCCATTTGGCTCACTAACTTCACACACCATCAGGCTTCCAAGCAGCTCTCAAGGAAACTCAGTTTTCACACTCTATGCTTAGTGCCCTTTGAGTGAATTATCTAGGAATGAACCTGGTGAGCATCCCACATAAACGAATGCTCCACATGCGGGTTTCACATGCCACCAACTCCACATTCACAGGCAACTTCAGCGCCACAGCCGTTTTCAGATAGCCCTCAATGCAAAGGCTCTAGACGCAAATATTGGTGTGAGAGCTAATTCAATCAAGGAAACACTGCATGTTGGTGAAGCGCATATTGAAGAAGGACCAGCCTAGTGGTTCTTGTGGGAGAACAACTCCATTTGGCTCACTAACTTCACACACCATCAGGCTTCCAAGCAGCTCTCAAGGAAACTCAGTTTTCACACTCTATGCTTAGTGCTCTTTGTGTGCCTAGGACTGAAATGAAGCTTGGTCAGCATCCCACACAAACGAATGCTCCACATGCGCGTTTCACATGCCACCAACTCCACATTCACAGGCAACTTCAGCGCCACAGCCGTTTTCAGATAGCCCTCAATGCAAAGGCTCTAGACGCAAATATTGGTGTGAGAGCTAATTCAATCAAGGAAACACTGCATGTTGGTGAAGGGCATATTGAAGAAGGATCAGCCGAGTGGTTCTTGTGGGAGAACAACTCCATTTGGCTCACTAACTTCACACACCATCAGGCTTCCAAGCAGCTCTCAAGGAAACTCAGTTTTCACACTCTATGCTTAGTGCCCTTTGAGTGCCTAGGACTGAAATGAAGCTTGGAGAGCATGTCACATAAACGAATGCTCCACATGCGGGTTTCACATGCCACCAACTCCACATTCTCAGGCAACTTCAGCGCCACAGCCATTTTCAGATAGCCCTCAATGCAAAGGCTCTAGACGCAAATATTGGTGTGAGAGCTAATTCAATCAAGGAAACACTGCATGTTGGTGAAGGGCATATTGATGAAGAATCAGCCGAGTGGTTCTTGTGGGAGAACAACTCCATTTGGCTCACTAACTTCACACACCATCAGGCTTCCAAGCAGCTCTCAAGGAAACTCAGTTTTCACACTCTATGCTTAGTGCTCTTTGTGTGCCTAGGACTGAAATGAAGCTTGGTCAGCATCCCACACAAACGAATGCTCCACATGCGGGTTTCACATGCCACCAACTCCACATTCACAGGCAACTTCAGCGCCACAGCCGTTTTCAGATAGCCCTCAATGCAAAGGCTCTAGACGCAAATATTGGTGTGAGAGCTAATTCAATCAAGGAAACACTGCATGTTGGTGAAGGGCATATTGAAGAAGGATCAGCCGAGTGGTTCCTGTGGGAGAACAACTCCATTTGGCTCACTAACTTCACACACCATCAGGCTTCCAAGCAGCTCTCAAGGAAACTCAGTTTTCACACTCTATGCTTAGTGCTCTTTGAGTGCATTATCTAGGAATGAACCTGGTAGAGCATCCCACACAAACGAATGCTCCACATGCGGGTTTCACATGCCACCAACTCCACATTCTCAGGCAACTTCAGCGCCACAGCCGTTTTCAGATAGCCCTCAATGCAAAGGCTCTAGACGCAAATATTGGTGTGAGAGCTAATTCAATCAAGGAAACACTGCATGTTGGTGAAGGGCATATTGAAGAAGGATCGGCCGAGTGGTTCTTGTGGGAGAACAACTCCATTTGGCTCACTAACTTCACACACCATCAGGCTTCCAAGCAGCTCTCAAGGAAACTCAGTTTTCACACTCTATGCTTAGTGCCCTTTGAGTGCATTATCTAGGAATGAACCTGGTGAGCATCCCACACAAACGAATGCTCCACATGCGGGTTTCACATGCCACCAACTCCACATTCACAGGCAACTTCAGCGCCACAGCTGTTTTCAGATAGCACTCAATGCAAAGGTTCTAGATGCAAATATTGGTGTGAGAGCTAATTCAATCAAGGAAACACTGCATGTTGGTGAAGGGCATATTGAAGAAGGATCAGCCGAGTGGTTCTTGTGGGAGAACAACTCCATTTGGCTCACTAACTTCACACACCATCAGGCTTCCAAGCAGCTCTCAAGGAAACTCAGTTTTCACACTCTATGCTTAGTGCTCTTTGAGTGCCGTGGACTGAAATGAAGCTTGGTCAGCATCCCACACAAACGAATGCTCCACATGCGCGTTTCACATGCCACCAACTCCACATTCTCAGGCAACTTCAGCGCCACAGCCGTTTTCAGATAGCCCTCAATGCAAATGCTCTAGACGCAAATATTGGTGTGAGAGCTAATTCAATCAAGGAAACACTGCATGTTGGTGAAGGGCATATTGAAGAAGGATCAGACGAGTGGTTCTTGTGGGAGAACAACTCCATTTGGCTCACTAACTTCACACACCATCAGGCTTCCAAGCAGCTCTCAAGGAAACTCAGTTTTCACACTCTATGCTTAGTGCCCTTTGAGTGCATTATCTAGGAATGAACCTGGTAGAGCATCCCACACAAACGAATGCTCCACATGCGGGTTTCACATGCCACCAACTCCACATTCTCAGGCAACTTCAGCGCCACAGCCGTTTTCAGATAGCCCTCAATGCAAAGGCTCTAGACGCAAATATTGGTGTGAAAGCTAATTCAATCAAGGAAACACTGCATGTTGGTGAAGGGCATATTGAAGAAGGATCAGACGAGTGGTTCTTGTGGGAGAACAACTCCATTTGGCTCACTAACTTCACACACCATCAGGCTTCCAAGCAGCTCTCAAGGAAACTCAGTTTTCACACTCTATGCTTAGTGCTCTTTGTGTGCCTAGGACTGAAATGAAGCTTGGTCAGCATCCCACACAAACGAATGCTCCACATGCGGGTTTCACATGCCACCAACTCCACATTCACAGGCAACTTCAGCGCCACAGCCGTTTTCAGATAGCCCTCAATGCAAAGGCTCTAGACGCAAATATTGGTGTGAGAGCTAATTCAATCAAGGAAACACTGCATGTTGGTGAAGGGCATATTGAAGAAGGATCAGCCGAGTGGTTCTTGTCTGAGAACAACTCCATTTGGCTCACTAACGTCACACACCATCAGGCTTCCAAGCAGCTCTCAAGGAAACTCAGTTTTCACACTCTATGCTTAGTGCCCTTTGAGTGCATTATCTAGGAATGAACCTGGTAGAGCATCCCACACAAACGAATGCTCCACATGCGGGTTTCACATGCCACCAACTCCACATTCACAGGCAACTTCAGCGCCACAGCCGTTTTCAGATAGCCCTCAATGCAAAGGCTCTAGACGCAAATATTGGTGTGAGAGCTAATTCAATCAAGGAAACACTGCATGTTGGTGAAGGGCATATTGAAGAAGGATCAGCCGAGTGGTTCTTGTGGGAGAACAACTCCATTTGGCTCACTAACTTCACACACCATCAGGCTTCCAAGCAGCTCTCAAGGAAACTCAGTTTCACACTCTATGTTTAGTGCCCTTTGAGTGCATTATCTAGGAATGAACCTGGTAGAGCATCCCACACAAACGAATGCTCCACATGCAGGTTTCACATGCCACCAACTCCACATTCTCAGGCAACTTCAGCGCCACAGCCGTTTTCAGATAGCCCTCAATGCAAAGGCTCTAGACGCAAATATTGGTGTGAGAGCTAATTTCAATCAAGGAAACACTGCATGTTGGTGAAGGGCATATTGAAGAAGGATCAGCCGAGTGGTTCTTGTGGGAGAACAACTCCATTTGGCTCACTAACTTCACACACCATCAGGCTTCCAAGCAGCTCTCAAGGAAACTCAGTTTTCACACTCTATGCTTAGTGCCCTTTGAGTGCATTATCTAGGAATGAACCTAGCAGAGCATCCCACACAAACGAATGCTCCACA
Source organism: Ochotona princeps (assembly GCF_030435755.1). Lineage (NCBI taxonomy): Eukaryota > Metazoa > Chordata > Mammalia > Lagomorpha > Ochotonidae > Ochotona > Ochotona princeps. The sequence goes on along the minus strand of NW_026700837.1, from coordinate 58,549 downwards.
TGCGGGTTTCACATGCCACCAACTCCACATTCTCAGGCAACTTCAGCGCCACAGCCGTTTTCAGATAGCCCTCAATGCAAAGGCTCTAGACGCAAATATTGGTGTGAGAGCTAATTCAATCAAGGAAACACTGCATGTTGGTGAAGGGCATATTGAAGAAGGATCAGCCGAGTGGTTCTTGTGGGAGAACAACTCCATTTGGCTCACTAACTTCACACACCATCAGGCTTCCAAGCAGCTCTCAAGGAAACTCAGTTTTCACACTCTATGCTTAGTGCCCTTTGAGTGCATTATCTAGGAATGAACCTGGTAGAGCATCCCACACAAACGAATGCTCCACATGCGGGTTTCACATGCCACCAACTCCACATTCTCAGGCAACTTCAGCGCCACAGCCGTTTTCAGATAGCCCTCAATGCAAATGCTCTAGACGCAAATATTGGTGTGAGAGCTAATTCAATCAAGGAAACACTGCATGTTGGTGAAGGGCATATTGAAGAAGGATCAGCCGAGTGGTTCTTGTGGGAGAACAACTCCATTTGGCTCACTAACTTCACACACCATCAGGCTTCCAAGCAGCTCTCAAGGAAACTCAGTTTTCACACTCTATGCTTAGTGGCCTTTGAGTGCCTAGGACTGAAATGAAGCTTGGTCAGCATCCCACACAAACGAATGCTCCACATGCGGGTTTCACATGCCACCAAATCCACATTCTCAGGCAACTTCAGCGCCACAGCCGTTTTCAGATAGCCCTCAATGCAAAGGCTCTAGACGCAAATATTGGTGTGAGAGCTAATTCAATCAAGGAAACACTGCATGTTGGTGAAGGGCATATTGAAGAAGGATCAGCCGAGTGGTTCTTGTGGGAGAACAACTCCATTTGGCTCACTAACTTCACACACCATCAGGCTTCCAAGCAGCTCTCAAGGAAACTCAGTTTTCACACTGTATGCTTAGTGCCCTTTGAGTTCCTACGACTGAAATGAAGCTTGGAGAGCATCTCACATAAACGAATGCTCCACATGCGGGTTTTACATGCCACCAACTCCACATTCTCAGGCAACTTTAACGCCACAGCCGTTTTCAGATAGCCCTCAATGCAAAGGCTCTAGACGCAAATATTGGTGTGAGAGCTAATTCAATCAAGGAAACACTGCATGTTGGTGAAGGGCATATTGAAGAAGGATCAGCCGAGTGGTTCTTGTGGGAGAACAACACCATTTGGCTCACTAACTTCACACACCATCAGGCTTCCAAGCAGCTCTCAAGGAAACTCAGTTTTCACACTCTATGCTTAGTGCCCTTTGTGTGAATTATCTAGGAATGAACCTGGTAGAGCATCCCACATAAACGAATGCTTCACATGCGGGTTTCACATGCCACCAACTCCACATTCACAGGCAACTTCAGCGCCACAGCCGTTTTCAGATAGCCCTCAATGCAAAGGCTCTAGACGCAAATATTGGTGTGAGAGCTAATTCAATCAAGGAAACACTGCATGTTGCTGAAGGGCATATTGAAGAAGAATCAGCCCAATGGAGCTTGCGGGAGAACAACTCCATTTGGCTCACTAACTTCACACACCATCAGGCTTCCAAGCAGCTCTCAAGGAAACTCAGTTTTCACACTCTATGTTTAGTGCCCTTTGAGTGCATTATCTAGGAATGAACCTGGTAGAGCATCCCACACAAACGAATGCTCCACATGCGGGTTTCACATGCCACCAACTCCACATTCTCAGGCAACTTCAGCGCCACAGCCGTTTTCAGATAGCCCTCAATGCAATGGCTCTAGACGCAAATATTGGTGTGAGAGCTAATTCAATCAAGGAAACACTGCATGTTGGTGAAGGGCATATTGAAGAAGGATCAGCCGAGTGGTTCTTGTGGGAGAACAACTCCATTTGGCTCACTAACTTCACACACCATCAGGCTTCCAAGCAGCTCTCAAGGAAACTCAGTTTTCACACTCTATGCTTAGTGCCCTTTGAGTGCCTAGGACTGAAATGAAGCTTGGAGAGCATCCCACATAAACGAATGCTTCACATGCGGGTTTCACATGCCACCAACTCCACATTCACAGGCAACTTCAGCGCCACAGCCGTTTTCAGATAGCCCTCAATGCAAAGGCTCTAGACGCAAATATTGGTGTGAGAGCTAATTCAATCAAGGAAACACTGCATGTTGGTGAAGGGCATATTGAAGAAGGATCAGCCGAGTGGTTCTTGTGGGAGAACAACTCCATTTGGCTCACTAACTTCACACACCATCAGGCTTCCAAGCAGCTCTCAAGGAAACTCAGTTTTCACACTCTATGCTTAGTGCCCTTTGAGTGCATTATCTAGGAATGAACCTGGTAGAGCATCCCACACAAACGAATGCTCCACATGCGGGTTTCACATGCCACCAACTCCACATTCTCAGGCAACTTCAGCGCCACAGCCGTTTTCAGATAGCCCTCAATGCAAAGGCTCTAGACGCAAATATTGGTGTGAGAGCTAATTCAATCAAGGAAACACTGCATGTTGGTGAAGGGCATATTGAAGAAGGATCAGCCGAGTGGTTCTTGTGGGAGAACAACTCCATTTGGCTCACTAACTTCACACACCATCAGGCTTCCAAGCAGCTCTCAAGGAAACTCAGTTTTCACACTCTATGCTTAGTGGCCTTTGAGTGCCTAGGACTGAAATGAAGCTTGGTCAGCATCCCACACAAACGAATGCTCCACATGCAGGTTTCACATGCCACCAACTCCACATTCACAGGCAACTTCAGCACCACACCCGTTTTCAGATAGCCCTCAATGCAAAGGCTCTAGACGCAAATATTGGTGTGAGAGCTAATTCAATCAAGGAAACACTGCATGTTGGTGAAGGGCATATTGAAGAAGGATCAGCCGAGTGGTTCTTGTGGGAGAACAACTCCAATTGGCTCACTAACTTCACACACCATCAGGCTTCCAAGCAGCTCTCAAGGAAACTCAGTTTTCACACTCTATGCTTAGTGCCCTTTGAGTGCATTATCTAGGAATGAACCTGGTAGAGCATCCCACACAAACGAATGCTCCACATGCGGGTTTCACATGCCACCAACTCCACATTCTCAGGCAACTTCAGCGCCACAGCCGTTTTCAGATAGCCCTCAATGCAAAGGCTCTAGACGCAAATATTGGTGTGAGAGCTAATTCAATCAAGGAAACATTGCATGTTGGTGAAGGGCATATTGAAGAAGGATCAGCCGAGTGGTTCTTGTGGGAGAACAACTCCATTTGGCTCACTAACTTCACACACCATCAGGCTTCCAAGCAGCTCTCAAGGAAACTCAGTTTTCACACTCTATGCTTAGTGCCCTTTGAGTGCATTATCTAGGAATGAACCTGGTAGAGCATCCCACACAAACGAATGCTCCACATGCGGGTTTCACATGCCACCAACTCCACATTCTCAGGCAACTTCAGCGCCACAGCCGTTTTCAGATAGCCCTCAATGCAAAGGCTCTAGATGCAAATATTGGTGTGAGAGCTAATTCAATCAAGGAAACACTGCATGTTGGTGAAGGGCATATTGAAGAAGGATCAGCCGAGTGGTTCTTGTGGGAGAACAACTCCATTTGGCTCACTAACTTCACACACCATCAGGCTTCCAAGCAGCTCTCAAGGAAACTCAGTTTTCACACTCTATGCTTAGTGGCCTTTGAGTGCCTAGGACTGAAATGAAGCTTGGAGAGCATCCCACATAAACGAATGCTTCACATGCGGGTTTCAGATGCCACCAACTCCACATTCACAGGCAACTTCAGCGCCACAGCCGTTTTCAGATAGCCCTCAATGCAAAGGCTCTAAACGCAAATATTGGTGTGAGAGCTAATTCAATCAAGGAAACACTGCATGTTGGTGAAGGGCATATTGAAGAAGGATCAGCCGAGTGGTTCTTGTGGGAGAACAACTCCATTTGGCTCACTAACTTCACACACCATCAGGCTTCCAAGCAGCTCTCAAGGAAACTCAGTTTTCACACTCTATGCTTAGTGCCCTTTGAGTGCATTATCTAGGAATGAACCTGGTAGAGCATCCCACACAAACAAATGCTCCACATGCGGGTTTCACATGCCACCAACTCCACATTCTCAGGCAACTTCAGCGCCACAGCCGTTTTCAGATAGCCCTCAATGCAAAGGCTCTAGACGCAAATATTGGTGTGAGAGCTAATTCAATCAAGGAAACACTGCATGTTGGTGAAGGGCATATTGAAGAAGGATCAGCCGAGTGGTTCTTGTGGGAGAACAACTCCATTTGGCTCACTAACTTCACACACCATCAGGCTTCCAAGCAGCTCTCAAGGAAACTCAGTTTTCACACTCTATGCTTAGTGCCCTTTGAGTGCATTATCTAGGAATGAATCTGGTAGAGCATCCCACACAAACGAATGCTCCACATGCAGGTTTCACATGCCACCAACTCCACATTCACAGGCAACTTCAGCGCCACAGCCGTTTTCAGATAGCCCTCAATGCAAAGGCTCTAGACGCAAATATTTGTGTGAGAGCTAATTCAATCAAGGAAACACTGCATGTTGGTGAAGGGCATATTGAAGAAGGATCAGCCGAGTGGTTCTTGTGAGAGAACAACTCCATTTGGCTCACTAACTTCACACACCATCAGGCTTCCAAGCAGCTCTCAAGGAAACTCAGTTTTCACACTCTATGCTTAGTGCCCTTTGAGTGCATTATCTAGGAATGAATCTGGTAGAGCATCCCACACAAACGAATGCTCCACATGCAGGTTTCACATGCCACCAACTCCACATTCTCAGGCAACTTCAGCGCCACAGCCGTTTTCAGATAGCCCTCAATGCAAACTCTCTAGACGCAAATATTGGTGTGAGAGCTAATTCAATCAAGGAAACACTGCATGTTGCTGAAGGGCATATTGAAGAAGGATCAGCCGAGTGGTTCTTGTGGGAGAACAACTCCATTTGGCTCACTAACTTCACACACCATCACGCTTCCAAGCAGCTCTCAAGGAAACTCAGTTTTCACACTCTATGCTTAGTGCCCTTTGAGTGCCTAGGACTGAAATGAAGCTTGGAGAGCATCTCACATAAACGAATGCTCCACATTCGGGTTTCACATGCCACCAACTCCACATTCACAGGCAACTTCAGCGCCACAGCTGTTTTCAGATAGCCCTCAATGCAAAGGCTCTAGACGCAAATATTGGTGTGAGAGCTAATTCAATCAAGGAAACACTGCATGTTGGTGAAGGGCATATTGAAGAAGGATCAGCCGAGTGGTTCTTGTGGGAGAACAACTCCATTTGGCTCACTAACTTCACACACCATCAGGCTTCCAAGCAGCTCTCAAGGAAACTCAGTTTTCACACTCTATGCTTAGTGCCCTTTGAGTGAATTATCTAGGAATGAACCTGGTGAGCATCCCACATAAACGAATGCTTCACATGCGGGTTTCACATGCCACCAACTCCACATTCTCAGGCAACTTCAGCGCCACAGCCGTTTTCAGATAGCCCTCAATGCAAAGGCTCTAGACGCAAATATTGGAGTGAGAGCTAATTCAATCAAGGAAACACTGCATGTTGGTGAAGGGCATATTGAAGAAGGATCAGCCGAGTGGTTCTTGTGGGAGAACAACTCCATTTGGCTCACTAACTTCACACACCATCAGGCTTCCAAGCAGCTCTCAAGGAAACTCAGTTTTCACACTCTATGCTTAGTGCCCTTTGAGTGCATTATCTAGGAATGAACCTGGTAGAGCATCCCACACAAACGAATGCTCCACATGCGGGTTTCACATGCCACCAACTCCACATTCTCAGGCAACTTCAGCGCCACAGCCGTTTTCAGATAGCCCTCAATGCAAAGGCTCTAGACGCAAATATTGGTGTGAGAGCTAATTCAATCAAGGAAACACTGCATGTTGGTGAAGGGCATATTGAAGAAGGATCAGCCGAGTGGTTCTTGTGGGAGAACAACTCCATTTGGCTCACTAACTTCACACACCATCAGGCTTCCAAGCAGCTCTCAAGGAAACTCAGTTTTCACACTCTATGCTTAGTGGCCTTTGAGTGCCTAGGACTGAAATGAAGCTTGGAGAGCATCCCACATAAACGAATGCTTCACATGCGGGTTTCAGATGCCACCAACTCCACATTCACAGGCAACTTCAGCGCCACAGCCGTTTTCAGATAGCCCTCAATGCAAAGGCTCTAAACGCAAATATTGGTGTGAGAGCTAATTCAATCAAGGAAACACTGCATGTTGGTGAAGGGCATATTGAAGAAGGATCAGCCGAGTGGTTCTTGTGGGAGAACAACTCCATTTGGCTCACTAACTTCACACACCATCAGGCTTCCAAGCAGCTCTCAAGGAAACTCAGTTTTCACACTCTATGCTTAGTGCCCTTTGAGTGCATTATCTAGGAATGAACCTGGTAGAGCATCCCACACAAACAAATGCTCCACATGCGGGTTTCACATGCCACCAACTCCACATTCTCAGGCAACTTCAGCGCCACAGCCGTTTTCAGATAGCCCTCAATGCAAAGGCTCTAGACGCAAATATTGGTGTGAGAGCTAATTCAATCAAGGAAACACTGCATGTTGGTGAAGGGCATATTGAAGAAGGATCAGCCGAGTGGTTCTTGTGGGAGAACAACTCCATTTGGCTCACTAACTTCACACACCATCAGGCTTCCAAGCAGCTCTCAAGGAAACTCAGTTTTCACACTCTATGTTTAGTGCCCTTTGAGTGCATTATCTAGGAATGAATCTGGTAGAGCATCCCACACAAACGAATGCTCCACATACGGGTTTCACATGCCACCAACTCCACATTCACAGGCAACTTCAGCGCCACAGCCGTTTTCAGATAGCCCTCAATGCAAAGGCTCTAGACGCAAATATTTGTGTGAGAGCTAATTCAATCAAGGAAACACTGCATGTTGGTGAAGGGCATATTGAAGAAGGATCAGCCGAGTGGTTCTTGTGGGAGAACAACTCCATTTGGCTCACTAACTTCACACACCATCAGGCTTCCAAGCAGCTCTCAAGGAAACTCAGTTTTCACACTCTATGCTTAGTGCCCTTTGAGTGCATTGTCTAGGAATGAACCTGGTAGAGCATCCCACACAAACGAATGCTCCACATGCGGGTTTCACATGCCACCAACTCCACATTCTCAGGCAACTTCAGCGCCACAGCCGTTTTCAGATAGCCCTCAATGCAAAGGCTCTAGACGCAAATATTGGTGTGAGAGCTAATTCAATCAAGGAAACACTGCATGTTGGTGAAGGGCATATTGAAGAAGGATCAGCCGAGTGGTTCTTGTGGGAGAACAACTCCATTTGGCTCACTAACTTCACACACCATCAGGCTTCCAAGCAGCTCTCAAGGAAACTCAGTTTTCACACTCTATGCTTAGTGCCCTTTGAGTGCCTAGGACTGAAATGAAGCTTGGAGAGCATCCCACATAAACGAATGCTTCACATGCGGGTTTCACATGCCACCAACTCCACATTCACAGGCAACTTCAGCGCCACAGCCGTTTTCAGATAGCCCTCAATGCAAAGGCTCTAGACGCAAATATTGGTGTGAGAGCTAATTCAATCAAGGAAACACTGCATGTTGGTGAAGGGCATATTGAAGAAGGATCAGCCTAGTGGTTCTTGTGGGAGAACAACTCCATTTGGCTCACTAACTTCACACACCATCAGGCTTCCAAGCAGCTCTCAAGGAAACTCAGTTTTCACACTCTATGCTTAGTGCCCTTTGTATGGCTAGGACTGAAATGAACCTGGTAGAGCATCCCACACAAACGAATGCTCCACATGCGGGTTTCACATGCCACCAACTCCACATTCACAGGCAACTTCAGCGCCACAGCCGTTTTCAGATAGCCCTCAATGCAAAGGCTCTAAACGCAAATATTGGTGTGAGAGCTAATTCAATCAAGGAAACACTGCATGTTGGTGAAGGGCATATTGAAGAAGGATCAGCCGAGTGGTTCTTGTGGGAGAACAACTCCATTTGGCTCACTAACTTCACACACCATCAGGCTTCCAAGCAGCTCTCAAGGAAACTCAGTTTTCACACTCTATGCTTAGTGCCCTTTGAGTGCATTATCTAGGAATGAACCTGGTAGAGCATCCCACACAAACAAATGCTCCACATGCGGGTTTCACATGCCACCAACTCCACATTCTCAGGCAACTTCAGCGCCACAGCCGTTTTCAGATAGCCCTCAATGCAAAGGCTCTAGACGCAAATATTGGTGTGAGAGCTAATTCAATCAAGGAAACACTGCATGTTGGTGAAGGGCATATTGAAGAAGGATCAGCCGAGTGGTTCTTGTGGGAGAACAACTCCATTTGGCTCACTAACTTCACACACCATCAGGCTTCCAAGCAGCTCTCAAGGAAACTCAGTTTTCACACTCTATGCTTAGTGCCCTTTGAGTGCATTATCTAGGAATGAACCTGGTAGAGCATCCCACACAAACAAATGCTCCACATGCGGGTTTCACATGCCACCAACTCCACATTCTCAGGCAACTTCAGCGCCACAGCCGTTTTCAGATAGCCCTCAATGCAAAGGCTCTAGACGCAAATATTGGTGTGAGAGCTAATTCAATCAAGGAAACACTGCATGTTGGTGAAGGGCATATTGAAGAAGGATCAGCCGAGTGGTTCTTGTGGGAGAACAACTCCATTTGGCTCACTAACTTCACACACCATCAGGCTTCCAAGCAGCTCTCAAGGAAACTCAGTTTTCACACTCTATGTTTAGTGCCCTTTGAGTGCATTATCTAGGAATGAATCTGGTAGAGCATCCCACACAAACGAATGCTCCACATGCAGGTTTCACATGCCACCAACTCCACATTCACAGGCAACTTCAGCGCCACAGCCGTTTTCAGATAGCCCTCAATGCAAAGGCTCTAGACGCAAATATTTGTGTGAGAGCTAATTCAATCAAGGAAACACTGCATGTTGGTGAAGGGCATATTGAAGAAGGATCAGCCGAGTGGTTCTTGTGGGAGAACAACTCCATTTGGCTCACTAACTTCACACACCATCAGGCTTCCAAGCAGCTCTCAAGGAAACTCAGTTTTCACACTCTATGCTTAGTGCCCTTTGAGTGCATTGTCTAGGAATGAACCTGGTAGAGCATCCCACACAAACGAATGCTCCACATGCGGGTTTCACATGCCACCAACTCCACATTCTCAGGCAACTTCAGCGCCACAGCCGTTTTCAGATAGCCCTCAATGCAAAGGCTCTAGACGCAAATATTGGTGTGAGAGCTAATTCAATCAAGGAAACACTGCATGTTGGTGAAGGGCATATTGAAGAAGGATCAGCCGAGTGGTTCTTGTGGGAGAACAACTCCATTTGTCTCACTAACTTCACACACCATCAGGCTTCCAAGCAGCTCTCAAGGAAACTCAGTTTTCACACTCTATGCTTAGTGCCCTTTGAGTGCCTAGGACTGAAATGAAGCTTGGAGAGCATCCCACATAAACGAATGCTTCACATGCGGGTTTCACATGCCACCAACTCCACATTCACAGGCAACTTCAGCGCCACAGCCGTTTTCAGATAGCCCTCAATGCAAAGGCTCTAGACGCAAATATTGGTGTGAGAGCTAATTCAATCAAGGAAACACTGCATGTTGGTGAAGGGCATATTGAAGAAGGATCAGCCGAGTGGTTCTTGTGGGAGAACAACTCCATTTGGCTCACTAACTTCACACACCATCAGGCTTCCAAGCAGCTCTCAAGGAAACTCAGTTTTCACACTCTATGCTTAGTGCCCTTTGAGTGCATTATCTAGGAATGAACCTGGTAGAGCATCCCACACAAACGAATGCTCCACATGCGGGTTTCACATGCCACCAACTCCACATTCACAGGCAACTTCAGCGCCACAGCCGTTTTCAGATAGCCCTCAATGCAAAGGCTCTAGACGCAAATATTGGTGTGAGAGCTAATTCAATCAAGGAAACACTGCATGTTGGTGAAGGGCATATTGAAGAAGGATCAGCCGAGTGGTTCTTGTGGGAGAACAACTCCATTTGGCTCACTAACTTCACACACCATCAGGCTTCCAAGCAGCTCTCAAGGAAACTCAGTTTTCACACTCTATGCTTAGTGCCCTTTGAGTGCATTATCTAGGAATGAACCTGGTAGAGCATCCCACACAAACGAATGCTCCACATGCAGGTTTCACATGCCACCAACTCCACATTCACAGGCAACTTCAGCGCCACAGCCGTTTTCAGATAGCCCTCAATGCAAAGGCTCTAGACGCAAATATTGGTGTGAGAGCTAATTCAATCAAGGAAACACTGCATGTTGGTGAAGGGCATATTGAAGAAGGATCAGCCGAGTGGTTCTTGTGGGAGAACAACTCCATTTGGCTCACTAACTTCACACACCATCAGGCTTCCAAGCAGCTCTCAAGGAAACTCAGTTTTCACACTCTATGCTTAGTGCCCTTTGAGTGCATTATCTAGGAATGAACCTGGTAGAGCATCCCACACAAACGAATGCTCCACATGCGGGTTTCACATGCCACCAACTCCACATTCTCAGGCAACTTCAGCGCCACAGCCGTTTTCAGATAGCCCTCAATGCAAAGGCTCTAGACGCAAATATTGGTGTGAGAGCTAATTCAATCAAGGAAACACTGCATGTTGGTGAAGGGCATATTGAAGAAGGATCAGCCGAGTGGTTCTTGTGGGAGAACAACTCCATTTGGCTCACTAACTTCACACACCATCAGGCTTCCAAGCAGCTCTCAAGGAAACTCAGTTTTCACACTCTATGCTTAGTGCCCTTTGAGTGCATTATCTAGGAATGAAGCTTGGAGAGCATCCCACACAAACCAATGCTCCACATGCAGGTTTCACATGCCACCAACTCCACATTCACAGGCAACTTTAGCGCCACAGCCGTTTTCAGATAGCCCTCAATGCAAAGGCTCTAGACGCAAATATTGGTGTGAGAGCTAATTCAATCAAGGAAACACTGCATGTTGGTGAAGGGCATATTGAAGAAGGATCAGCCGAGTGGTTCTTGTGGGAGAACAACTCCATTTGGCTCACTAACTTCACACACCATCAGGCTTCCAAGCAGCTCTCAAGGAAACTCAGTTTTCACACTCTATGCTTAGTGCCCTTTGAGTGCATTGTCTAGGAATGAACCTGGTAGAGCATCCCACACAAACGAATGCTCCACTTGCGGGTTTCACATGCCACCAACTCCACATTCTCAGGCAACTTCAGCGCCACAGCCGTTTTCAGATAGCCCTCAATGCAAAGGCTCTAGACGCAAATATTGGTGTGAGAGCTAATTCAATCAAGGAAACACTGCATTTTGGTGAAGGGCATATTGAAGAAGGATCAACCGAGTGGTTCTTGTGGGAGAACAACTCCATTTGGCTCACTAACTACACACACCATCAGGCTTCCAAGCAGCTCTCAAGGAAACTCAGTTTTCACACTCTATGCTTAGTGCCCTTTGAGTGCCTAGGACTGAAATGAAGCTTGGAGAGCATCCCACATAAACGAATGCTTCACATGCGGGTTTCACATGCCACCAACTCCACATTCACAGGCAACTTCAGCGCCACAGCCGTTTTCAGATAGCCCTCAATGCAAAGGCTCTAGACGCAAATATTGGTGTGAGAGCTAGTTCAATCAAGGAAACACTGCATGTTGGTGAAGGGTATATTGAAGAAGGATCAGCCTAGTGGTTCTTGTGGGAGAACAACTCCATTTGGCTCACTAACTTCACACACCATCAGGCTTCCAAGCAGCTCTCAAGGAAACTCAGTTTTCACACTCTATGCTAAGTGCCCTTTGAGTGCATTATCTAGGAATGAACCTGGTAGAGCATCCCACACAAACGAATGCTCCACATGCAGGTTTCACATGCCACCAACTCCACATTCACAGGCAACTTCAGCGCCACAGCCGTTTTCAGATAGCCCTCAATGCAAAGGCTCTAGACTCAAATATTGGTGTGAGAGCTAATTCAATCAAGGAAACACTGCATGTTGGTGAAGGGCATATTGAAGAAGGATCAGCCGAGTGGTTCTTGTGGGAGAACAACTCCATTTGGCTCACTAACTTCACACACCATCAGGCTTCCAAGCAGCTCTCAAGGAAACTCAGTTTTCACACTCTATGCTTAGTGCCCTTTGAGTGCATTATCTAGGAATGAACCTGGTAGAGCATCCCACACAAACGAATGCTCCACATGCGGGTTTCACATGCCACCAACTCCACATTCTCAGGCAACTTCAGTGCCACAGCCGTTTTCAGATAGCCCTCAATGCAAAGGCTCTAGACGCAAATATTGGTGTGAGAGCTAATTCAATCAAGGAAACACTGCATGTTGGTGAAGGGCATATTGAAGAAGGATCAGCCGAGTGGTTCTTGTGGGAGAACAACTCCATTTGGCTCACTAACTTCACACACCATCAGGCTTCCAAGCAGCTCTCAAGGAAACTCAGTTTTCACACTCTATGCTTAGTGCCCTTTGTATGCCTAGGACTGAAAAGAAGCTTGGAGAGCATCCCACACAAACGAATGCTCCACATGCGGGTTTCACATGCCACCAACTCCACATTCACAGGCAACTTCAGCGCCACAGCCGTTTTCAGATAGCCCTCAATGCAAAGGCTCTAGACGCAAATATTGGTGTGAGAGCTAATTCAATCAAGGAAACACTGCATGTTGGTGAAGGGCATATTGAAGAAGGATCAGCCAAGTGGTTCTTGTGGGAGAACAACTCCATTTGGCTCACTAACTTCACACACCATCAGGCTTCCAAGCAGCTCTCAAGGAAACTCAGTTTTCACACTCTATGCTTAGTGCCCTTTGAGTGCATTATCTAGTAATGAAGCTTGGAGAGCATCCCACACAAACCAATGCTCCACATGCAGGTTTCACATGCCACCAACTCCACATTCACAGGCAACTTCAGCGCCACAGCCGTTTTCAGATAGCCCTCAATGCAAAGGCGCTAGACGCAAATATTGGTGTGAGAGCTAATTCAATCAAGGAAACACTGCATGTTGGTGAAGGGCATATTGAAGAAGGATCAGCCGAGTGGTTCTTGTGCGACAACAACTTCATTTGGCTCACTAACTTCACACACCATCAGGCTTCCAAGCAGCTCTCAAGGAAACTCAGTTTTCACACTCTATGCTTAGTACCCTTTGAGTGCATTATCTAGGAATGAACCTGGTAGAGCATCCCACACAAACGAATGCTCCACATGCGGGTTTCACATGCCACCAACTCCACATTCTCAGGCAACTTCAGCGCCACAGCCGTTTTCAGATAGCCCTCAATGCAATGGCTCTAGACGCAAATATTGGTGTGAGAGCTAATTCAATCAAGGAAACACTGCATGTTGGTGAAGGGCATATTGAAGAAGGATCAGCCGAGTGGTTCTTGTGGGAGAACAACTCCATTTGGCTCACTAACTTCACACACCATCAGGCTTCCAAGCAGCTCTCAAGGAAACTCAGTTTTCACACTCTATGCTTAGTGGCCTTTGAGTGCCTAGGACTGAAATGAAGCTTGGAGAGCATCCCACATAAACGAATGCTTCACATGCGGGTTTCACATGCCACCAACTCCACATTCACAGGCAACTTCAGCGCCACAGCCGTTTTCAGATAGCCCTCAATGCAAAGGCTCTAGACGCAAATATTGGTGTGAGAGCTAAATCAATCAAGGAAACACTGCATGTTGGTGAAGGGCATATTGAAGAAGGATCAGCCGAGTGGTTCTTGTGGGAGAACAACTCCATTTGGCTCACTAACTTCACACACCATCAGGCTTCCAAGCAGCTCTCAAGGAAACTCAGTTTTCACACTCTATGCTTAGTGCCCTTTGAGTGCATTATCTAGGAATGAACCTGGTAGAGCATCCCACACAAACGAATGCTCCACATGCGGGTTTCACATGCCACCAACTCCACATTCTCAGGCAACTTCAGCGCCACAGCCGTTTTCAGATAGCCCTCAATGCAAAGGCTCTAGACGCAAATATTGGTGTGAGAGCTAATTCAATCAAGGAAACACTGCATGTTGTTGAAGGGCATATTGAAGAAGGATCAGCCGAGTGGTTCTTGTGGGAGAACAACTCCATTTGGCTCACTAACTTCACACACCATCAGGCTTCCAAGCAGCTCTCAAGGAAACTCAGTTTTCACACTCTATGCTTAGTGGCCTTTGAGTGCCTAGGACTGAAATGAAGCTTGGAGAGCATCCCACATAAACGAATGCTTCACATGCGGGTTTCACATGCCACCAACTCCACATTCACAGGCATCTTCAGCGCCACAGCCGTTTTCAGATAGCCCTCAATGCAAAGGCTCTAGACGCAAATATTGGTGTGAGAGCTAATTCAATCAAGGAAACACTGCATGTTGGTGAAGGGCATATTGAAGAAGGACCAGCCTAGTGGTTCTTGTGGGAGAACAACTCCATTTGGCTCACTAAATTCACACACCATCAGGCTTCCAAGCAGCTCTCAAGGAAACTCAGTTTTCACACTCTATGTTTAGTGCCCTTTGAGTGCATTATCTAGGAATGAACCTGGTAGAGCATCCCACACAAACGAATGCTCCACATGCAGGTTTCACATGCCACCAACTCCACATTCTCAGGCAACTTCAGCGCCACAGCCGTTTTCAGATAGCCCTCAATGCAAAGGCTCTAGACGCAAATATTGGTGTGAGAGCTACTTCAATCAAGGAAACACTGCATGTTGGTGAAGGGCATGTTGAAGAAGGATCAGCCGAGTGGTTCTTGTGGGACAACAACTCCATTTGGCTCACTAACTTCACACACCATCAGGCTTCCAAGCAGCTCTCAAGGAAACTCAGTTTTCACACTCTATGCTTAGTGCCCTTTGCGTGCCTAGGACTGAAATGAAGCTTGGAGAGCATCCCACATAAACGAATGCTTCACATGCGGGTTTCACATGCCACCAACTCCACATTCACAGGCAACTTCAGCGCCACAGCCGTTTTCAGATAGCCCTCAATGCAAAGGCTCTAGACGCAAATATTGGTGTGAGAGCTAATTCAATCAAGGAAACACTGCATGTTGGTGAAGGGCATATTGAAGAAGGATCAGCCGAGTGGTTCTTGTGGGAGAACAACTCCATTTGGCTCACTAACTTCACACACCATCAGGCTTCCAAGCAGCTCTCAAGGAAACTCAGTTTTCACACTCTATGCTTAGTGCCCTTTGAGTGCATTATCTAGGAATGAACCTGGTAGAGCATCCCACACAAACGAATGCTCCACATGCGGGTTTCACATGCCACCAACTCCACATTCTCAGGCAACTTCAGCGCCACAGCCGTTTTCAGATAGCCCGCAATGCAAAGGCTCTGGACACAAATATTGGTGTGAGAGCTGATTCAATCAAGGAAACACTGCATGTTGGTGAAGGGCATATTGAAGAAGGATCAATCGAGTGGTTCTTGTGGGAGAACAACTCCATTTGGCTCACTAACTTCACACACCATCAGGCTTCCAAGCAGCTCTCAAGGAAACTCAGTTTTCACACTCTATGCTTAGTGCCCTTTGAGTGCCTAGGACTGAAATGAAGCTTGGAGAGCATCCCACATAAACGAATGCTTCACATGCGGGTTTCACATGCCACCAACTCCACATTCTCAGGCAACTTCAGCGCCACAGCCGTTTTCAGATAGCCCTCAATGCAAAGGCTCTAGACGCAAATATTGGTGTGAGAGCTAATTCAATCAAGGAAACATGGCATGTTGTTGAAGGGCATATTGAAGAAGGATCAGCCGAGTGGTTCTTGTGGGAGAACAACTTCATTTGGCACACTAACTTCACACACCATCAGGCTTCCAAGCAGCTCTCAAGGAAACTCAGTTTTCACACTCTATGCTTAGTGCCCTTTGAGTGCCTAGGACTGAAATGAAGCTTGGAGAGCATCCCACATAAACGAATGCTTCACATGCGGGTTTCACATGCCACCAACTCCACATTCACAGGCAACTTCAGCGCCACAGCCGTTTTCAGATAGCCCTCAATGCAAAGGCTCTAGACGCAAATATTGGTGTGAGAGCTAATTCAATCAAGGAAACACTGCATGTTGGTGAAGGGCATATTGAAGAAGGACCAGCCGAGTGGTTCTTGTGGGAGAACAACTCCATTTGGCTCACTAACTTCACACACCATCAGGCTTCCAAGCAGCTCTCAAGGAAACTCAGTTTTCACACTCTATGCTTAGTGCCCTTTGAGTGCATTATCTAGGAATGAACCTGGTAGAGCATCCCACACAAACGAATGCTCCACATGCGGGTTTCACATGCCACCAACTCCACATTCTCAGGCAACTTCAGCGCCACAGCCGTTTTCAGATAGCCCTCAATGCAAAGGATCTAGACGCAAATATTGATGTGAGAGCTAATTCAATCAAGGAAACACTGCATGTTGGTGAAGGGCATATTGAAGAAGGATCAGCCGAGTGGTTCTTGTGGGAGAACAACTCCATTTGGCTCACTAACTTCACACACCATCAGGCTTCCAAGCAGCTCTCAAGGAAACTCAGTTTTCACACTCTATGTTTAGTGCCCTTTGAGTGCATTATCTAGGAATGAACCTGGTAGAGCATCCCACACAAACGAATGCTCCACATGCGGGTTTCACATGCCACCAACTCCACATTCTCAGGCAACTTCAGCGCCACAGCCGTTTTCAGATAGCCCTCAATGCAATGGCTCTAGACGCAAATATTGGTGTGAGAGCTAATTCAATCAAGGAAACACTGCATGTTGGTGAAGGGCATATTGAAGAAGGATCAGCCGAGTGGTTCTTGTGGGAGAACAACTCCATTTGGCTCACTAACTTCACACACCATCAGGCTTCCAAGCAGCTCTCAAGGAAACTCAGTTTTCACACTCTATGCTTAGTGGCCTTTGAGTGCCTAGGACTGAAATGAAGCTTGGAGAGCATCCCACATAAACGAATGCTTCACATGCGGGTTTCACATGCCACCAACTCCACATTCACAGGCAACTTCAGCGCCACAGCCGTTTTCAGATAGCCCTCAATGCAAAGGCTCTAGACGCAAATATTGGTGTGAGAGCTAAATCAATCAAGGAAACACTGCATGTTGGTGAAGGGCATATTGAAGAAGGATCAGCCGAGTGGTTCTTGTGGGAGAACAACTCCATTTGGCTCACTAACTTCACACACCATCAGGCTTCCAAGCAGCTCTCAAGGAAACTCAGTTTTCACACTCTATGCTTAGTGCCCTTTGAGTGCATTATCTAGGAATGAACCTGGTAGAGCATCCCACACAAACGAATGCTCCACATGCGGGTTTCACATGCCACCAACTCCACATTCTCAGGCAACTTCAGCGCCACAGCCGTTTTCAGATAGCCCTCAATGCAAAGGCTCTAGACGCAAATATTGGTGTGAGAGCTAATTCAATCAAGGAAACACTGCATGTTGTTGAAGGGCATATTGAAGAAGGATCAGCCGAGTGGTTCTTGTGGGAGAACAACTCCATTTGGCTCACTAACTTCACACACCATCAGGCTTCCAAGCAGCTCTCAAGGAAACTCAGTTTTCACACTCTATGCTTAGTGGCCTTTGAGTGCCTAGGACTGAAATGAAGCTTGGAGAGCATCCCACATAAACGAATGCTTCACATGCGGGTTTCACATGCCACCAACTCCACATTCACAGGCATCTTCAGCGCCACAGCCGTTTTCAGATAGCCCTCAATGCAAAGGCTCTAGACGCAAATATTGGTGTGAGAGCTAATTCAATCAAGGAAACACTGCATGTTGGTGAAGGGCATATTGAAGAAGGACCAGCCTAGTGGTTCTTGTGGGAGAACAACTCCATTTGGCTCACTAAATTCACACACCATCAGGCTTCCAAGCAGCTCTCAAGGAAACTCAGTTTTCACACTCTATGTTTAGTGCCCTTTGAGTGCATTATCTAGGAATGAACCTGGTAGAGCATCCCACACAAACGAATGCTCCACATGCAGGTTTCACATGCCACCAACTCCACATTCTCAGGCAACTTCAGCGCCACAGCCGTTTTCAGATAGCCCTCAATGCAAAGGCTCTAGACGCAAATATTGGTGTGAGAGCTACTTCAATCAAGGAAACACTGCATGTTGGTGAAGGGCATGTTGAAGAAGGATCAGCCGAGTGGTTCTTGTGGGACAACAACTCCATTTGGCTCACTAACTTCACACACCATCAGGCTTCCAAGCAGCTCTCAAGGAAACTCAGTTTTCACACTCTATGCTTAGTGCCCTTTGCGTGCCTAGGACTGAAATGAAGCTTGGAGAGCATCCCACATAAACGAATGCTTCACATGCGGGTTTCACATGCCACCAACTCCACATTCACAGGCAACTTCAGCGCCACAGCCGTTTTCAGATAGCCCTCAATGCAAAGGCTCTAGACGCAAATATTGGTGTGAGAGCTAATTCAATCAAGGAAACACTGCATGTTGGTGAAGGGCATATTGAAGAAGGATCAGCCGAGTGGTTCTTGTGGGAGAACAACTCCATTTGGCTCACTAACTTCACACACCATCAGGCTTCCAAGCAGCTCTCAAGGAAACTCAGTTTTCACACTCTATGCTTAGTGCCCTTTGAGTGCATTATCTAGGAATGAACCTGGTAGAGCATCCCACACAAACGAATGCTCCACATGCGGGTTTCACATGCCACCAACTCCACATTCTCAGGCAACTTCAGCGCCACAGCCGTTTTCAGATAGCCCGCAATGCAAAGGCTCTGGACACAAATATTGGTGTGAGAGCTGATTCAATCAAGGAAACACTGCATGTTGGTGAAGGGCATATTGAAGAAGGATCAATCGAGTGGTTCTTGTGGGAGAACAACTCCATTTGGCTCACTAACTTCACACACCATCAGGCTTCCAAGCAGCTCTCAAGGAAACTCAGTTTTCACACTCTATGCTTAGTGCCCTTTGAGTGCCTAGGACTGAAATGAAGCTTGGAGAGCATCCCACATAAACGAATGCTTCACATGCGGGTTTCACATGCCACCAACTCCACATTCTCAGGCAACTTCAGCGCCACAGCCGTTTTCAGATAGCCCTCAATGCAAAGGCTCTAGACGCAAATATTGGTGTGAGAGCTAATTCAATCAAGGAAACATGGCATGTTGTTGAAGGGCATATTGAAGAAGGATCAGCCGAGTGGTTCTTGTGGGAGAACAACTTCATTTGGCACACTAACTTCACACACCATCAGGCTTCCAAGCAGCTCTCAAGGAAACTCAGTTTTCACACTCTATGCTTAGTGCCCTTTGAGTGCCTAGGACTGAAATGAAGCTTGGAGAGCATCCCACATAAACGAATGCTTCACATGCGGGTTTCACATGCCACCAACTCCACATTCACAGGCAACTTCAGCGCCACAGCCGTTTTCAGATAGCCCTCAATGCAAAGGCTCTAGACGCAAATATTGGTGTGAGAGCTAATTCAATCAAGGAAACACTGCATGTTGGTGAAGGGCATATTGAAGAAGGACCAGCCGAGTGGTTCTTGTGGGAGAACAACTCCATTTGGCTCACTAACTTCACACACCATCAGGCTTCCAAGCAGCTCTCAAGGAAACTCAGTTTTCACACTCTATGCTTAGTGCCCTTTGAGTGCATTATCTAGGAATGAACCTGGTAGAGCATCCCACACAAACGAATGCTCCACATGCGGGTTTCACATGCCACCAACTCCACATTCTCAGGCAACTTCAGCGCCACAGCCGTTTTCAGATAGCCCTCAATGCAAAGGATCTAGACGCAAATATTGATGTGAGAGCTAATTCAATCAAGGAAACACTGCATGTTGGTGAAGGGCATATTGAAGAAGGACCAGCCGAGTGGTTCTTGTGGGAGAACAACTCCATTTGGCTCACTAACTTCACACACCATCAGGCTTCCAAGCAGCTCTCAAGGAAACTCAGTTTTCACACTCTATGTTTAGTGCCCTTTGAGTGCATTATCTAGGAATGAACCTGGTAGAGCATCCCACACAAACGAATGCTCCACATGAAGGTTTCACATGCCACCAACTCCACATTCACAGGCAACTTCAGCGCCACAGCCGTTTTCAGATAGCCCTCAATGCAAATTATCTAGACGCAAATATTGGTGTGAGAGCTAATTCAATCAAGGAAACACTGCATGTTGGTGAAGGGCATATTGAAGAAGGATCAGCCGAGTGGTTCTTGTGGGAGAACAACTCCATTTGGCTCACTAACTTCACACACCATCAGGCTTCCAAGCAGCTCTCAAGGAAACTCAGTTTTCACACTCTATGCTTAGTGCCCTTTGAGTGCCTAGGACTGAAATGAAGCTTGGAGAGCATCCCACATAAACGAATGCTTCACATGCGGGTTTCACATGCCACCAACTCCACATTCACAGGCAACTTCAGCGCCACAGCCGTTTTCAGATAGCCCTCAATGCAAAGGCTCTAGACGCAAATATTGGTGTGAGAGCTAATTCAATCAAGGAAACACTGCATGTTGGTGAAGGGCATATTGAAGAAGGACCAGCCGAGTGGTTCTTGTGGGAGAACAACTCCATTTGGCTCACTAACTTCACACACCATCAGGCTTCCAAGCAGCTCTCAAGGAAACTCAGTTTTCACACTCTATGCTTAGTGCCCTTTGAGTGCCTAGGACTGAAATGAAGCTTGGAGAGCATCCCACATAAACGAATGCTTCACATGCGGGTTTCACATGCCACCAACTCCACATTCACAGGCAACTTCAGCGCCACAGCCGTTTTCAGATAGCCCTCAATGCAAAGGCTCTAGACGCAAATATTGGTGTGAGAGCTAAATCAATCAAGGAAACACTGCATGTTGGTGAAGGGCATATTGAAGAAGGATCAGCCGAGTGGTTCTTGTGGGAGAACAACTCCATTTGGCTCACTAACTTCACACACCATCAGGCTTCCAAGCAGCTCTCAAGGAAACTCAGTTTTCACACTCTATGCTTAGTGGCCTTTGAGTGCCTAGGACTGAAATGAAGCTTGGAGAGCATCCCACATAAACGAATGCTTCACATGCGGGTTTCAGATGCCACCAACTCCACATTCACAGGCATCTTCAGCGCCACAGCCGTTTTCAGATAGCCCTCAATGCAAAGGCTCTAGACGCAAATATTGGTGTGAGAGCTAATTCAATCAAGGAAACACTGCATGTTGGTGAAGGGCATATTGAAGAAGGACCAGCCTAGTGGTTCTTGTGGGAGAACAACTCCATTTGGCTCACTAACTTCACACACCATCAGGCTTCCAAGCAGCTCTCAAGGAAACTCAGTTTTCACACTCTATGCTTAGTGCCCTTTGAGTGCATTATCTAGGAATGAACCTGGTAGAGCATCCCACACAAAGGAATGCTCCACATGCAGGTTTCACATGCCACCAACTCCACATTCTCAGGCAACTTCAGCGCCACAGCCGTTTTCAGATAGCCCTCAATGCAAAGGCTCTAGACTCAAATATTGGTGTGAGAGCTACTTCAATCAAGGAAACACTGCATGTTGGTGAAGGGCATGTTGAAGAAGGATCAGCCGAGTGGTTCTTGTGGGACAACAACTCCATTTGGCTCACTAACTTCACACACCATCAGGCTTCCAAGCAGCTCTCAAGGAAACTCAGTTTTCACACTCTATGCTTAGTGCCCTTTGAGTGCCTAGGACTGAAATGAAGCTTGGAGAGCATCCCACATAAACGAATGCTTCACATGCGGGTTTCACATGCCACCAAATCCACATTCACAGGCAACTTCAGCGCCACAGCCGTTTTCAGATAGCCCTCAATGCAAAGGCTCTAGACGCAAATATTGGTGTGAGAGCTAATTCAATCAAGGAAACACTGCATGTTGGTGAAGGGCATATTGAAGAAGGATCAGCCGAGTGGTTCTTGTGGGAGAACAACTCTATTTGGCTCACTAACTTCACACACCATCAGGCTTCCAAGCAGCTCTCAAGGAAACTCAGTTTTCACACTCTATGCTTAGTGCCCTTTGAGTGCATTATCTAGGAATGAACCTGGTAGAGCATCCCACACAAACGAATGCTCCACATGCGGGTTTCACATGCCACCAACTCCACATTCTCAGGCAACTTCAGCGCCACAGCCGTTTTCAGATAGCCCTCAATGCAAAGGCTCTAGACGCAAATATTGGTGTGAGAGCTAATTCAATCAAGGAAACATGGCATGTTGTTGAAGGGCATATTGAAGAAGGATCAGCCGAGTGGTTCTTGTGGGAGAACAACTTCATTTGGCACACTAACTTCACACACCATCAGGCTTCCAAGCAGCTCTCAAGGAAACTCAGTTTTCACACTCTATGCTTAGTGGCCTTTGAGTGCCTAGGACTGAAATGAAGCTTGGAGAGCATCCCACGTAAACGAATGCTTCACATGCGGGTTTCACATGCCACCAACTCCACATTCACAGGCAACTTCAGCGCCACAGCCGTTTTCAGATAGCCCTCAATGCAAAGGCTCTAGACGCAAATATTGGTGTGAGAGCTAATTCAATCAAGGAAACACTGCATGTTGGTGAAGGGCATATTGAAGAAGGACCAGCCGAGTGGTTCTTGTGGGAGAACAACTCCATTTGGCTCACTAACTTCACACACCATCAGGCTTCCAAGCAGCTCTCAAGGAAACTCAGTTTTCACACTCTATGCTTAGTGCCCTTTGAGTGCATTATCTAGGAATGAACCTGGTAGAGCATCCCACACAAACGAATGCTCCACATGCGGGTTTCACATGCCACCAACTCCACATTCTCAGGCAACTTCAGCGCCACAGCCGTTTTCAGATAGCCCTCAATGCAAAGGCTCTGGACACAAATATTGGTGTGAGAGCTAATTCAATCAAGGAAACACTGCATGTTGGTGAAGGGCATATTGAAGAAGGATCAGCCGAGTGGTTCTTGTGGGAGAACAACTCCATTTGGCTCACTAACTTCACACACCATCAGGCTTCCAAGCAGCTCTCAAGGAAACTCAGTTTTCACACTCTATGCTTAGTGCCCTTTGAGTGCCTAGGACTGAAATGAAGCTTGGAGAGCATCCCACACAAACGAATGCTCCACATGCGGGTTTCACATGCCACCAACTCCACATTCACAGGCAACTTCAGCGCCACAGCCGTTTTCAGATAGCCCTCAATGCAAAGGCTCTAGACGCAAATATTGGTGTGAGAGCTAATTCAATCAAGGAAACACTGCATGTTGGTGAAGGGCATATTGAAGAAGGACCAGCCTAGTGGTTCTTGTGGGAGAACAACTCCATTTGGCTCACTAACTTCACACACCATCAGGCTTCCAAGCAGCTCTCAAGGAAACTCAGTTTTCACACTCTATGTTTAGTGCCCTTTGAGTGCATTATCTAGGAATGAACCTGGTAGAGCATCCCACACAAACGAATGCTCCACATGAAGGTTTCACATGCCACCAACTCCACATTCACAGGCAACTTCAGCGCCACAGCCGTTTTCAGATAGCCCTCAATGCAAATTATCTAGACGCAAATATTGGTGTGAGAGCTAATTCAATCAAGGAAACACTGCATGTTGGTGAAGGGCATATTGAAGAAGGATCAGCCGAGTGGTTCTTGTGGGAGAACAACTCCATTTGGCTCACTAACTTCACACACCATCAGGCTTCCAAGCAGCTCTCAAGGAAACTCAGTTTTCACACTCTATGCTTAGTGCCCTTTGAGTGCCTAGGACTGAAATGAAGCTTGGAGAGCATCCCACATAAACGAATGCTTCACATGCGGGTTTCACATGCCACCAACTCCACATTCACAGGCAACTTCAGCGCCACAGCTGTTTTCAGATAGCCCTCAATGCAAAGGCTCTAGACGCAAATATTGGTGTGAGAGCTAATTCAATCAAGGAAACACTGCATGTTGGTGAAGGGCATATTGAAGAAGGACCAGCCGAGTGGTTCTTGTGGGAGAACAACTCCATTTGGCTCACTAACTTCACACACCATCAGGCTTCCAAGCAGCTCTCAAGGAAACTCAGTTTTCACACTCTATGCTTAGTGCCCTTTGAGTGCATTATCTAGGAATGAACCTGGTAGAGCATCCCACACGTACGAATGCTCCACATACGGGTTTCACATGCCACCAACTCCACATTCACAGGCAACTTCAGCGCCACAGCCGTTTTCAGATAGCCCTCAATGCAAAGGCTCTAGACGCAAATATTGGTGTGAGCGCTAATTCAATCAAGGAAACACTGCATGTTGGTGAAGGGCATATTGAAGAAGGATCAGCCGAGTGGTTCTTGTGGGAGAACAACTCCATTTGGCTCACTTACTTCACACACCATCAGGCTTCCAAGCAGCTCTCAAGGAAACTCAGTTTTCACACTCTATGCTTAGTGCTCTTTGTGTGCCTAGGACTGAAATGAAGCTTGGTCAGCATCCCACACAAAGGAATGCTCCACATGCGGGTTTCACATGCCACCAACTCCACATTCACAGGCAACTTCAGCGCCACAGCCGTTTTCAGATAGCCCTCAATGCAAAGGTTCTAGACGCAAATATTGGTGTGAGAGCTAATTCAATCAAGGAAACACTGCATGTTGGTGAAGGGCATATTGAAGAAGGATCAGCCGAGTGGTTCTTGTGCGAGAACAACTTCATTTGGCTCACTAACTTCACACACCATCAGGCTTCCAAGCAGCTCTCAAGGAAACTCAGTTTTCACACTCTATGCTTAGTACCCTTTGAGTGCATTATCTAGGAATGAACCTGGTAGAGCATCCCACACAAACGAATGCTCCACATGCAGGTTTCACATGCCACCAACTCCACATTCTCAGGCAACTTCAGCGCCACAGCCGTTTTCAGATAGCCCTCAATGCAAAGGCTCTAGACGCAAATATTGGTGTGAGAGCTACTTCAATCAAGGAAACACTGCATGTTGGTGAAGGGCATATTGAAGAAGGATCAGCCGAGTGGTTCTTGTGGGACAACAACTCCATTTGGCTCACTAACTTCACACACCATCAGGCTTCCAAGCAGCTCTCAAGGAAACTCAGTTTTCACACTCTATGCTTAGTGCCCTTTGAGTGCCTAGGACTGAAATGAAGCTTGGAGAGCATCCCACATAAACGAATGCTTCACATGCGGGTTTCACATGCCACCAACTCCACATTCACAGGCAACTTCAGCGCCACAGCCGTTTTCAGATAGCCCTCAATGCAAAGGCTCTAGACGCAAATATTGGTGTGAGAGCTAATTCAATCAAGGAAACACTGCATGTTGGTGAAGGGCATATTGAAGAAGGATCAGCCGAGTGGTTCTTGTGGGACAACAACTCCATTTGGCTCACTAACTTCACACACCATCAGGCTTCCAAGCAGCTCTCAAGGAAACTCAGTTTTCACACTCTATGCTTAGTGCCCTTTGAGTGCATTATCTAGGAATGGACATGGTAGAGCATCCCACATAAACGAATGCTTCACATGCGGATTTCACATGCCACCAACTCCACATTCACAGGCAACTTCAGCGCCACAGCCGTTTTCAGATAGCCCTCAATGCAAAGGCGCTAGACGCAAATATTGGTGTGAGAGCTAATTCAATCAAGGAAACACTGCATGTTGGTGAAGGGCATATTGAAGAAGGATCAGCCGAGTGGTTCTTGTGTGAGAACAACTTCATTTGGCTCACTAACTTCACACACCATCAGGCTTCCAAGCAGCTCTCAAGGAAACTCAGTTTTCACACTCTATGCTTAGTACCCTTTGAGTGCATTATCTAGGAATGAACCTGGTAGAGCATCCCACACAAACGAATGCTCCACATGCGGGTTTCACATGCCACCAACTCCACATTCTCAGGCAACTTCAGCGCCACAGCCGTTTTCAGATAGCCCTCAATGCAATGGCTCTAGACGCAAATATTGGTGTGAGAGCTAATTCAATCAAGGAAACACTGCATGTTGGTGAAGGGCATATTGAAGAAGGATCAGCCGAGTGGTTCTTGTGGGAGAACAACTCCATTTGGCTCACTAACTTCACACACCATCAGGCTTCCAAGCAGCTCTCAAGGAAACTCAGTTTTCACACTCTATGCTTAGTGCCCTTTGAGTGCATTATCTAGGAATGAACCTGGTAGAGCATCCCACACAAACGAATGCTCCACATGCGGGTTTCACATGCCACCAACTCCACATTCTCAGGCAACTTCAGCGCCACAGCCGTTTTCAGATAGCCCTCAATGCAAAGGCTCTGGACACAAATATTGGTGTGAGAGCTAATTCAATCAAGGAAACACTGCATGTTGGTGAAGGGCATATTGAAGAAGGATCAGCCGAGTGGTTCTTGTGGGAGAACAACTCCATTTGGCTCACTAACTTCACACACCATCAGGCTTCCAAGCAGCTCTCAAGGAAACTCAGTTTTCACACTCTATGCTTAGTGCCCTTTGAGTGCCTAGGACTGAAATGAAGCTTGGAGAGCATCCCACATAAACGAATGCTTCACATGCGGGTTTCACATGCCACCAACTCCACATTCTCAGGCAACTTCAGCGCCACAGCCGTTTTCAGATAGCCCTCAATGCAAAGGCTCTAGACGCAAATATTGGTGTGAGAGCTAATTCAATCAAGGAAACATGGCATGTTGTTGAAGGGCATATTGAAGAAGGATCAGCCGAGTGGTTCTTGTGGGAGAACAACTCCATTTGGCTCACTAACTTCACACACCATCAGGCTTCCAAGCAGCTCTCAAGGAAACTCAGTTTTCACACTCTATGCTTAGTGGCCTTTGAGTGCCTAGGACTGAAATGAAGCTTGGAGAGCATCCCACATAAACGAATGCTTCACATGCGGGTTTCACATGCCACCAACTCCACATTCACAGGCAACTTCAGCGCCACAGCCGTTTTCAGATAGCCCTCAATGCAAAGGCTCTAGACGCAAATATTGGTGTGAGAGCTAATTCAATCAAGGAAACACTGCATGTTGGTGAAGGGCATATTGAAGAAGGACCAGCCGAGTGGTTCTTGTGGGAGAACAACTCCATTTGGCTCACTAACTTCACACACCATCAGGCTTCCAAGCAGCTCTCAAGGAAACTCAGTTTTCACACTCTATGCTTAGTGCCCTTTGAGTGCATTATCTAGGAATGAACCTGGTAGAGCATCCCACACAAACGAATGCTCCACATGCGGGTTTCACATGCCACCAACTCCACATTCTCAGGCAACTTCAGCGCCACAGCCGTTTTCAGATAGCCCTCAATGCAAAGGCTCTGGACACAAATATTGGTGTGAGAGCTAATTCAATCAAGGAAACACTGCATGTTGGTGAAGGGCATATTGAAGAAGGATCAGCCGAGTGGTTCTTGTGGGAGAACAACTCCATTTGGCTCACTAACTTCACACACCATCAGGCTTCCAAGCAGCTCTCAAGGAAACTCAGTTTTCACACTCTATGCTTAGTGCCCTTTGAGTGCCTAGGACTGAAATGAAGCTTGGAGAGCATCCCACATAAACGAATGCTCCACATGCGGGTTTCACATGCCACCAACTCCACATTCACAGGCAACTTCAGCGCCACAGCCGTTTTCAGATATCCCTCAATGCAAAGGCTCTAGACGCAAATATTGATGTGAGAGCTAATTCAATCAAGGAAACACTGCATGTTGGTGAAGGGCATATTGAAGAAGGATCAGCCGAGTGGTTCTTGTGGGAGAACAACTCCATTTGGCTCACTAACTTCACACACCATCAGGCTTCCAAGCAGCTCTCAAGGAAACTCAGTTTTCACACTCTATGTTTAGTGCCCTTTGAGTGCATTATCTAGGAATGAACCTGGTAGAGCATCCCACACAAACGAATGCTCCACATGCAGGGTTTCACATGCCACCAACTCCACATTCACAGGCAACTTCAGCGCCACAGCCATTTTCAGATAGCCCTCAATGCAAAGGCTCTAGACGCAAATATTGGTGTGAGAGCTAAATCAATCAAGGAAACACTGCATGTTGGTGAAGGGCATATTGAAGAAGGATCAGCCGAGTGGTTCTTGTGGGAGAACAACTCCATTTGGCTCACTAACTTCACACACCATCAGGCTTCCAAGCAGCTCTCAAGGAAACTCAGTTTTCACACTCTATGTTTAGTGCCCTTTGAGTGCATTATCTAGGAATGAATCTGGTAGAGCATCCCACACAAACGAATGCTCCACATGCAGGTTTCACATGCCACCAACTCCACATTCACAGGCAACTTCAGCGCCACAGCCGTTTTCAGATAGCCCTCAATGCAAAGGCTCTAGACGCAAATATTGGTGTGAGAGCTAAATCAATCAAGGAAACACTGCATGTTGGTGAAGGGCATATTGAAGAAGGATCAGCCGAGTGGTTCTTGTGGGAGAACAACTCCATTTGGCTCACTAACTTCACACACCATCAGGCTTCCAAGCAGCTCTCAAGGAAACTCAGTTTTCACACTCTATGTTTAGTGCCCTTTGAGTGAATGAATCTGGTAGAGCATCCCACACAAACGAATGCTCCACATGCAGGTTTCACATGCCACCAACTCCACATTCACAGGCAACTTCAGCGCCACAGCCGTTTTCAGATAGCCCTCAATGCAAAGGCTCTAGACGCAAATATTGGTGCGAGAGCTAATTCAATCAAGGAAACACTGCATGTTGGTGAAGGGCATATTGAAGAAGGATCAGCCGAGTGGTTCTTATGGGAGAACAACTCCATTTGGCTCACTAACTTCACACACCATCAGGCTTCCAAGCAGCTCTCAAGGAAACTCAGTTTTCACACTCTATGCTTAGTGCTCTTTGAGTGCATTGTCTAGGAATGAACCTGGTAGAGCATCCCACACAAACGAATGCTCCACATGCGGGTTTCACATGCCACCAACTCCACATTCTCAGGCAACTTCAGCGCCACAGCCGTTTTCAGATAGCCCTCAATGCAAAGGCTCTAGACACAAATATTGGTGTGAGAGCTAATTCAATCAAGGAAACACTGCATGTTGGTGAAGGGCATATTGAAGAAGGATCAGCCGAGTGGTTCTTCTGGGAGAACAACTCCATTTGGCTCACTAACTTCACACACCATCAGGCTTCCAAGCAGCTCTCAAGGAAACTCAGTTTTCACACTCTATGCTTAGTGCCCTTTGAGTGCCTAGGACTGAAATGAAGCTTGGAGAGCATCCCACACAAACGAATGCTCCACATGCGGGTTTCACATGCCACCAACTCCACATTCACAGGCAACTTCAGCGCCACAGCCGTTTTCAGATAGCCCTCAATGCAAAGGCTCTAGACGCAAATATTGGTGTGAGAGCTAATTCAATCAAGGAAACACTGCATGTTGGTGAAGGGCATATTGAAGAAGGACCAGCCTAGTGGTTCTTGTGGGAGAACAACTCCATTTGGCTCACTAACTTCACACACCATCAGGCTTCCAAGCAGCTCTCAAGGAAACTCAGTTTTCACACTCTATGTTTAGTGCCCTTTGAGTGCATTATCTAGGAATGAACCTGGTAGAGCATCCCACACAAACGAATGCTCCACATGAAGGTTTCACATGCCACCAACTCCACATTCACAGGCAACTTCAGCGCCACAGCCGTTTTCAGATAGCCCTCAATGCAAATTATCTAGACGCAAATATTGGTGTGAGAGCTAATTCAATCAAGGAAACACTGCATGTTGGTGAAGGGCATATTGAAGAAGGATCAGCCGAGTGGTTCTTGTGGGAGAACAACTCCATTTGGCTCACTAACTTCACACACCATCAGGCTTCCAAGCAGCTCTCAAGGAAACTCAGTTTTCACACTCTATGCTTAGTGCCCTTTGAGTGCATTATCTAGGAATGAACCTGGTAGAGCATCCCACACAAAGGAATGCTCCACATGCAGGTTTCACATGCCACCAACTCCACATTCTCAGGGAACATCAGCGCCACACCCGTTTTCAGATAGCCCTCAATGCAAAGGATCTAGACGCAAATATTGGTGTGAGAGCTAATTCAATCAAGGAAACACTGCATGTTGGTGAAGGGCATATTGAAGAAGGATCAGCCGAGTGGTTCTTGTGGGACAACAACTCCATTTGGCTCACTAACTTCACACACCATCAGGCTTCCAAGCAGCTCTCAAGGAAACTCAGTTTTCACACTCTATGCTTAGTGCCCTTTGAGTGCCTAGGACTGAAATGAAGCTTGGAGAGCATCCCACATAAACGAATGCTTCACATGCGGGTTTCACATGCCACCAACTCCACCTTCACAGGCAACTTCAGCGCCACAGCCGTTTTCAGATAGCCCTCAATGCAAAGGCTCTAGACGCAAATATTGGTGTGAGAGCTAATTCAATCAAGGAAACACTGCATGTTGGTGAAGGGCATATTGAAGAAGGATCAGCCGAGTGGTTCTTGTGGGAGAACAACTCCATTTGGCTCACTAACTTCACACACCATCAGGCTTCCAAGCAGCTCTCAAGGAAACTCAGTTTTCACACTCTATGCTTAGTGCCCTTTGAGTGCATTATCTAGGAATGAACCTGGTAGAGCATCCCACACAAAGGAATGCTCCACATGCAGGTTTCACATGCCACCAACTCCACATTCTCAGGCAACTTCAGCGCCACAGCCGTTTTCAGATAGCCCTCAATGCAAAGGATCTAGACGCAAATATTGGTGTGAGAGCTACTTCAATCAAGGAAACACTGCATGTTGGTGAAGGGCATATTGAAGAAGAATCAGCTGAGTGGTTCTTGTGGGACAACAACTCCATTTGGCTCACTAACTTCACACACCATCAGGCTTCCAAGCAGCTCTCAAGGAAACTCAGTTTTCACACACTATGTTTAGTGCCCTTTGAGTGCCTAGGACTGAAATGAAGCTTGGAGAGAATCCCACATAAACGAATGCTTCACATGCGGGTTTCACATGCCACCAACTCCACATTCACAGGCAACTTCAGCGCCACACCCGTTTTCAGATAGCCCTCAATGCAAAGGCTCTAGACGCAAATATTGGTGTGAGAGCTAATTCAATCAAGGAAACACTGCATGTTGGTGAAGGGCATATTGAAGAAGGATCAGCCGAGTGGTTCTTGTGGGAGAACAACTCCATTTGGCTCACTAACTTCACACACCATCAGGCTTCCAAGCAGCTCTCAAGGAAACTCAGTTTTCACACTCTATGCTTAGTGCCCTTTGAGTGCATTATCTAGGAATGAACCTGGTAGAGCATCCCACACAAACGAATGCTCCACATGCGGGTTTCACATGCCACCAACTCCACATTCTCAGGCAACTTCAGCGCCACAGCCGTTTTCAGATAGCCCTCAATGCAAAGGCTCTGGACACAAATATTGGTGTGAGAGCTAATTCAATCAAGGAAACACTGCATGTTGGTGAAGGGCATATTGAAGAAGGATCAGCCGAGTGGTTCTTGTGCGAGAACAACTCCATTTGGCTCACTAACTTCACACACCATCAGGCTTCCAAGCAGCTCTCAAGGAAACTCAGTTTTCACACTCTATGCTTAGTGCCCTTTGAGTGCCTAGGACTGAAATGAAGCTTGGAGAGCATCCCACGTAAACGAATGCTTCACATGCGGGTTTCACATGCCACCAACTCCACATTCACAGGCAACTTCAGCGCCACAGCCGTTTTCAGATAGCCCTCAATGCAAAGGCTCTAGACGCAAATATTGATGTGAGAGCTAATTCAATCAAGGAAACACTGCATGTTGGTGAAGGGCATATTGAAGAAGGACCAGCCTAGTGGTTCTTGTGGGAGAACAACTCCATTTGGCTCACTAACTTCACACACCATCAGGCTTCCAAGCAGCTCTCAAGGAAACTCAGTTTTCACACTCTATGTTTAGTGCCCTTTGAGTGCATTATCTAGGAATGAACCTGGTAGAGCATCCCACACAAACGAATGCTCCACATGCAGGGTTTCACATGCCACCAACTCCACATTCACAGGCAACTTCAGCGCCACAGCCGTTTTCAGATAGCCCTCAATGCAAAGGCTCTAGACGCAAATATTGGTGTGAGAGCTAAATCAATCAAGGAAACACTGCATGTTGGTGAAGGGCATATTGAAGAAGGATCAGCCGAGTGGTTCTTGTGGGAGAACAACTCCATTTGGCTCACTAACTTCACACACCATCAGGCTTCCAAGCAGCTCTCAAGGAAACTCAGTTTTCACACTCTATGCTTAGTGCCCTTTGAGTTCCTAGGACTGAAATGAAGCTTGGAGAGCATCCCACACAAACGAATGCTCCACATGCGGGTTTCACATGCCACCAACTCCACATTCACAGGCAACTTCAGCGCCACAGCCGTTTTCAGATAGCCCTCAATGCAAAGGCTCTAGACGCAAATATTGGTGTGAGAGCTAATTCAATCAAGGAAACACTGCATGTTGGTGAAGGGCATATTGAAGAAGGATCAGCCGAGTGGTTCTTGTGGGAGAACAACTCCATTTGGCTCACTAACTTCACACACCATCAGGCTTCCAAGCAGCTCTCAAGGAAACTCAGTTTTCACACTCTATGCTAAGTGCCCTTTGAGTGCATTATCTAGGAATGAACCTGGTAGAGCATCCCACACAAAGGAATGCTCCACATGCAGGTTTCACATGCCACCAACTCCACATTCACAGGCAACTTCAGCGCCACAGCCGTTTTTAGATAGCCCTCAATGCAAAGGCTCTAGACGCAAATATTGGTGTGAGAGCTAATTCAATCAAGGAAACACTGCATGTTGGTGAAGGGCATATTGAAGAAGGATCAGCCGAGTGGTTCTTGTGGGAGAACAACTCCATTTGGCTCACTAACTTCACACACCATCAGGCTTCCAAGCAGCTCTCAAGGAAACTCAGTTTTCACACTCTATGCTTAGTGCCCTTTGAGTGCCTAGGACTGAAATGAAGCTTGGAGAGCATCCCACATAAACGAATGCTTCACATGCGGGTTTCACATGCCACCAACTCCACCTTCACAGGCAACTTCAGCGCCACAGCCGTTTTCAGATAGCCCTCAATGCAAAGGCTCTAGACGCAAATATTGGTGTGAGAGCTAATTCAATCAAGGAAACACTGCATGTTGGTGAAGGGCATATTGAAGAAGGATCAGCCGAGTGGTTCTTGTGGGAGAACAACTCCATTTGGCTCACTAACTTCACACACCATCAGGCTTCCAAGCAGCTCTCAAGGAAACTCAGTTTTCACACTCTATGCTTAGTGCCCTTTGAGTGCATTATCTAGGAATGAACCTGGTAGAGCATCCCACACAAAGGAATGCTCCACATGCAGGTTTCACATGCCACCAACTCCACATTCTCAGGCAACTTCAGCGCCACAGCTGTTTTCAGATAGCCCTCAATGCAAAGGATCTAGACGCAAATATTGGTGTGAGAGCTAATTCAATCAAGGAAACACTGCATGTTGGTGAAGGGCATATTGAAGAAGGATCAGCCGAGTGGTTCTTGTGGGACAACAACTCCATTTGGCTCACTAACTTCACACACCATCAGGCTTCCAAGCAGCTCTCAAGGAAACTCAGTTTTCACACTCTATGTTTAGTGCCCTTTGAGTGCCTAGGACTGAAATGAAGCTTGGAGAGAATCCCACATAAACGAATGCTTCACATGCGGGTTTCACATGCCACCAACTCCACATTCACAGGCAACTTCAGCGCCACAGCCGTTTTCAGATAGCCCTCAATGCAAAGGCTCTAGACGCAAATATTGGTGTGAGAGCTAATTCAATCAAGGAAACACTGCATGTTGGTGAAGGGCATATTGAAGAAGGATCAGCCGAGTGGTTCTTGTGGGAGAACAACTCCATTTGGCTCACTAACTTCACACACCATCAGGCTTCCAAGCAGCTCTCAAGGAAACTCAGTTTTCACACTCTATGTTTAGTGCCCTTTGAGTGCATTATCTAGGAATGAACCTGGTAGAGCATCCCACACAAACGAATGCTCCACATGCGGGTTTCACATGCCACCAACTCCACATTCTCAGGCAACTTCAGCGCCACAGCCGTTTTCAGATAGCCCTCAATGCAAAGGCTCTGGACACAAATATTGGTGTGAGAGCTAATTCAATCAAGGAAACACTGCATGTTGGTGAAGGGCATATTGAAGAAGGATCAGCCGAGTGGTTCTTGTGGTAGAACAACTCCATTTGGCTCACTAACTTCACACACCATCAGGCTTCCAAGCAGCTCTCAAGGAAACTCAGTTTTCACACTCTATGCTTAGTGGCCTTTGAGTGCCTAGGACTGAAATGAAGCTTGGAGAGCATCCCACGTAAACGAATGCTTCACATGCGGGTTTCACATGCCACCAACTCCACATTCACAGGCAACTTCAGCGCCACAGCCGTTTTCAGATAGCCCTCAATGCAAAGGCTCTAGACGCAAATATTGATGTGAGAGCTAATTCAATCAAGGAAACACTGCATGTTGGTGAAGGGCATATTGAAGAAGGACCAGCCTAGTGGTTCTTGTGGGAGAACAACTCCATTTGGCTCACTAACTTCACACACCATCAGGCTTCCAAGCAGCTCTCAAGGAAACTCAGTTTTCACACTCTATGTTTAGTGCCCTTTGAGTGCATTATCTAGGAATGAACCTGGTAGAGCATCCCTCACAAACGAATGCTCCACATGCAGGGTTTCACATGCCACCAACTCCACATTCACAGGCAACTTCAGCGCCACAGCCGTTTTCAGATAGCCCTCAATGCAAAGGCTCTAGACGCAAATATTGGTGTGAGAGCTAAATCAATCAAGGAAACACTGCATGTTGGTGAAGGGCATATTGAAGAAGGATCAGCCGAGTGGTTCTTGTGGGAGAACAACTCCATTTGGCTCACTAACTTCACACACCATCAGGCTTCCAAGCAGCTCTCAAGGAAACTCAGTTTTCACACTCTATGCTTAGTGCCCTTTGAGTTCCTAGGACTGAAATGAAGCTTGGAGAGCATCCCACACAAACGAATGCTCCACATGCGGGTTTCACATGCCACCAACTCCACATTCACAGGCAACTTCAGCGCCACAGCCATTTTCAGATAGCCCTCAATGCAAAGGCTCTAGACGCAAATATTGGTGTGAGAGCTAATTCAATCAAGGAAACACTGCATGTTGGTGAAGGGCATATTGAAGAAGGATCAGCCGAGTGGTGCTTGTGGGAGAACAACTCCATTTGGCTCACTAACTTCACACACCATCAGGCTTCCAAGCAGCTCTCAAGGAAACTCAGTTTTCACACTCTATGCTAAGTGCCCTTTGAGTGCATTATCTAGGAATGAACCTGGTAGAGCATCCCACACAAAGGAATGCTCCACATGCAGGTTTCACATGCCACCAACTCCACATTCACAGGCAACTTCAGCGCCACAGCCGTTTTTAGATAGCCCTCAATGCAAAGGCTCTAGACGCAAATATTGGTGTGAGAGCTAATTCAATCAAGGAAACACTGCATGTTGGTGAAGGGCATATTGAAGAAGGATCAGCCTAGTGGTTCTTGTGGGAGAACAACTCCATTTGGCTCACTAACTTCACACACCATCAGGCTTCCAAGCAGCTCTCAAGGAAACTCAGTTTTCACACTCTATGCTTAGTGCCCTTTGAGTGCATTACCTAGGAATGAACCTGGTAGAGCATCCCACACAAACGAATGCTCCAAATGCGGGTTTCACATGCCACCAACTCCACATTCAGAGGCAACTTCAGCGCCACAGCCGTTTTCAGAGAGCACTCAATGCAAAGGCTCTAGACGCAAATATTGGTGTGAGAGCTAATTCAATCAAGGAAACACTGCATGTTGGTGAAGGGCATATTGAAGAAGGATCAGCCGAGTGGTTCTTGTGGGAGAACAACTCCATTTGGCTCACTAACTTCACACACCATCAGGCTTCCAAGCAGCTCTCAAGGAAACTCAGTTTTCACACTCTATGTTTAGTGCCCTTTGAGTGCATTATCTAGGAATGAATCTGGTAGAGCATCCCACACAAACGAATGCTCCACATGCAGGTTTCACATGCCACCAACTCCACATTCACAGGCAACTTCAGCGCCACAGCCGTTTTCAGATAGCCCTCAATGCAAAGGCTCTAGACGCAAATATTGGT
Source organism: Ochotona princeps (assembly GCF_030435755.1). Classification (NCBI taxonomy): domain Eukaryota; kingdom Metazoa; phylum Chordata; class Mammalia; order Lagomorpha; family Ochotonidae; genus Ochotona; species Ochotona princeps. Next base: position 22,309 of record NW_026700837.1, on the reverse strand, counting down.
GCGAGAGCTAATTCAATCAAGGAAACACTGCATGTTGGTGAAGGGCATATTGAAGAAGGATCAGCCGAGTGGTTCTTGTGGGAGAACAACTCCATTTGGCTCACTAACTTCACACACCATCAGGCTTCCAAGCAGCTCTCAAGGAAACTCAGTTTTCACACTCTATGCTTAGTGCCCTTTAAGTGCCTAGGACTGAAATGAAGCTTGGAGAGCATCCCACATAAACGAATGCTCCACATGCGGGTTTCACATGCCACCAACTCCACATTCACAGGCAACTTCAGCGCCACAGCCGTTTTCAGATAGCCCTCAATGCAAAGGCTCTAGACGCAAATATTGGTGTGAGAGCTAATTCAATCAAGGAAACACTGCATGTTGGTGAAGGGCATATTGAAGAAGGATCAGCCGAGTGGTTCTTGTGGGAGAACAACTCCATTTGGCTCACTAACTTCACACACCATCAGGCTTCCAAGCAGCTCTCAAGGAAACTCAGTTTTCACACTCTATGCTTAGTGCCCTTTGAGTGCATTATCTAGGAATGAACCTGGTAGAGCATCCCACACAAACGAATGCTCCACATGCGGGTTTCACATGCCACCAACTCCACATTCTCAGGCAACTTCAGCGCCACAGCCGTTTTCAGATAGCCCTCAATGCAAAGGCTCTAGACACAAATATTGGTGTGAGAGCTAATTCAATCAAGGAAACACTGCATGTTGTTGAAGGGCATATTGAAGAAGGATCAGCCGAGTGGTTCTTCTGGGAGAACAACTCCATTTGGCTCACTAACTTCACACACCATCAGGCTTCCAAGCAGCTCTCAAGGAAACTCAGTTTTCACACTCTATGCTTAGTGCCCTTTCAGTGCCTAGGACTGAAATGAAGCTTGGAGAGCATCCCACATAAACGAATGCTTCACATGCGGGTTTCACATGCCACCAACTCCACATTCACAGGCAACTTCAGCGCCACAGCCGTTTTCAGATAGCCCTCAATGCAAAGGCTCTAGACGCAAATATTGGTGTGAGAGCTAATTCAGTCAAGGAAACACTGCATGTTGGTGAAGGGCATATTGAAGAAGGATCAGCCGAGTGGTTCTTGTGGGAGAACAACTCCATTTGGCTCACTAACTTCACACACCATCAGGCTTCCAAGCAGCTCTCAAGGAAACTCAGTTTTCACACTCTATGCTTAGTGCCCTTTGAGTGCATTATCTAGGAATGAACCTGGTAGAGCATCCCACACAAACGAATGCTCCACATGCAGGTTTCACATGCCACCAACTCCACATTCTCAGGCAACTTCAGCGCCACAGCCGTTTTCAGATAGCCCTCAATGCAAAGGATCTAGACGCAAATATTGGTGTGAGAGCTAATTCAATCAAGGAAACACTGCATGTTGGTGAAGGGCATATTGAAGAAGGACCAGCCTAGTGGTTCTTGTGGGAGAACAACTCCATTTGGCTCACTAACTTCACACACCATCAGGCTTCCAAGCAGCTCTCAAGGAAACTCAGTTTTCACACTCTATGTTTAGTGCCCTTTGAGTGCATTATCTAGGAATGAACCTGGTAGAGCATCCCACACAAACGAATGCTCCACATGCAGGGTTTCACATGCCACCAACTCCACATTCACAGGCAACTTCAGCGCCACAGCCGTTTTCAGATAGCCCTCAATGCAAAGGCTCTAGACGCAAATATTGGTGTGAGAGCTAAATCAATCAAGGAAACACTGCATGTTGGTGAAGGGCATATTGAAGAAGGATCAGCCGAGTGGTTCTTGTGGGAGAACAACTCCATTTGGCTCACTAACTTCACACACCATCAGGCTTCCAAGCAGCTCTCAAGGAAACTCAGTTTTCACACTCTATGCTTAGTGCCCTTTGAGTTCCTAGGACTGAAATGAAGCTTGGAGAGCATCCCACACAAACGAATGCTCCACATGCGGGTTTCACATGCCACCAACTCCACATTCACAGGCAACTTCAGCGCCACAGCCATTTTCAGATAGCCCTCAATGCAAAGGCTCTAGACGCAAATATTGGTGTGAGAGCTAATTCAATCAAGGAAACACTGCATGTTGTTGAAGGGCATATTGAAGAAGGATCAGCCGAGTGGTTCTTGTGGGAGAACAACTCCATTTGGCTCACTAACTTCACACACCATCAGGCTTCCAAGCAGCTCTCAAGGAAACTCAGTTTTCACACTCTATGCTAAGTGCCCTTTGAGTGCATTATCTAGGAATGAACCTGGTAGAGCATCCCACACAAAGGAATGCTCCACATGCAGGTTTCACATGCCACCAACTCCACATTCACAGGCAACTTCAGCGCCACAGCCGTTTTTAGATAGCCCTCAATGCAAAGGCTCTAGACGCAAATATTGGTGTGAGAGCTAATTCAATCAAGGAAACACTGCATGTTGGTGAAGGGCATATTGAAGAAGGATCAGCCTAGTGGTTCTTGTGGGAGAACAACTCCATTTGGCTCACTAACTTCACACACCATCAGGCTTCCAAGCAGCTCTCAAGGAAACTCAGTTTTCACACTCTATGCTTAGTGCCCTTTGAGTGCATTACCTAGGAATGAACCTGGTAGAGCATCCCACACAAACGAATGCTCCAAATGCGGGTTTCACATGCCACCAACTCCACATTCAGAGGCAACTTCAGCGCCACAGCCGTTTTCAGAGAGCACTCAATGCAAAGGCTCTAGACGCAAATATTGGTGTGAGAGCTAATTCAATCAAGGAAACACTGCATGTTGGTGAAGGGCATATTGAAGAAGGATCAGCCGAGTGGTTCTTGTGGGAGAACAACTCCATTTGGCTCACTAACTTCACACACCATCAGGCTTCCAAGCAGCTCTCAAGGAAACTCAGTTTTCACACTCTATGTTTAGTGTCCTTTGAGTGCATTATCTAGGAATGAATCTGGTAGAGCATCCCACACAAACGAATGCTCCACATGCAGGTTTCACATGCCACCAACTCCACATTCACAGGCAACTTCAGCGCCACAGCCGTTTTCAGATAGCCCTCAATGCAAAGGCTCTAGACGCAAATATTGGTGCGAGAGCTAATTCAATCAAGGAAACACTGCATGTTGGTGAAGGGCATATTGAAGAAGGATCAGCCGAGTGGTTCTTGTGGGAGAACAACTCCATTTGGCTCACTAACTTCACACACCATCAGGCTTCCAAGCAGCTCTCAAGGAAACTCAGTTTTCACACTCTATGCTTAGTGCCCTTTGAGTGCCTAGGACTGAAATGAAGCTTGGAGAGCATCCCACATAAACGAATGCTCCACATGCGGGTTTCACATGCCACCAACTCCACATTCACAGGCAACTTCAGCGCCACAGCCGTTTTCAGATAGCCCTCAATGCAAAGGCTCTAGACGCAAATATTGGTGTGAGAGCTAATTCAATCAAGGAAACACTGCATGTTGGTGAAGGGCATATTGAAGAAGGATCAGCCGAGTGGTTCTTGTGGGAGAACAACTCCATTTGGCTCACTAACTTCACACACCATCAGGCTTCCAAGCAGCTCTCAAGGAAACTCAGTTTTCACACTCTATGCTTAGTGCCCTTTGAGTGCATTATCTAGGAATGAACCTGGTAGAGCATCCCACACAAACGAATGCTCCACATGCGGGTTTCACATGCCACCAACTCCACATTCTCAGGCAACTTCAGCGCCACAGCCGTTTTCAGATAGCCCTCAATGCAAAGGCTCTAGACGCAAATATTGGTGTGAGAGCTAATTCAATCAAGGAAACACTGCATGTTGTTGAAGGGCATATTGAAGAAGGATCAGCCGAGTGGTTCTTCTGGGAGAACAACTCCATTTGGCTCACTAACTTCACACACCATCAGGCTTCCAAGCAGCTCTCAAGGAAACTCAGTTTTCACACTCTATGCTTAGTGCCCTTTGAGTGCCTAGGACTGAAATGAAGCTTGGAGAGCATTCCACATAAACGAATGCTTCACATGCGGGTTTCACATGCCACCAACTCCACATTCACAGGCAACTTCAGCGCCACAGCCGTTTTCAGATAGCCCTCAATGCAAAGGCTCTAGACGCAAATATTGGTGTGAGAGCTAATTCAGTCAAGGAAACACTGCATGTTGGTGAAGGGCATATTGAAGAAGGATCAGCCGAGTGGTTCTTGTGGGAGAACAACTCCATTTGGCTCACTAACTTCACACACCATCAGGCTTCCAAGCAGCTCTCAAGGAAACTCAGTTTTCACACTCTATGCTTAGTGCCCTTTGAGTGCATTATCTAGGAATGAACCTGGTAGAGCATCCCACACAAAGGAATGCTCCACATGCAGGTTTCACATGCCACCAACTCCACATTCTCAGGCAACTTCAGCGCCACAGCCGTTTTCAGATAGCCCTCAATGCAAAGGATCTAGACGCAAATATTGGTGTGAGAGCTAATTCAATCAAGGAAACACTGCATGTTGGTGAAGGGCATATTGAAGAAGGATCAGCCGAGTGGTTCTTGTGGGAGAACAACTCCATTTGGCTCACTAACTTCACACACCATCAGGCTTCCAAGCAGCTCTCAAGGAAACTCAGTTTTCACACTCTATGTTTAGTGGCCTTTGAGTGCCTAGGACTGAAATGAAGCTTGGAGAGAATGCCACATAAACGAATGCTTCACATGCGGGTTTCACATGCCACCAACTCCACATTCACAGGCAACTTCAGCGCCACAGCCGTTTTCAGATAGCCCTCAATGCAAAGGCTCTAGACGCAAATATTGGTGTGAGAGCTAATTCAATCAAGGAAACACTGCATGTTGGTGAAGGGCATATTGAAGAAGGATCAGCCGAGTGGTTCTTGTGGGAGAACAACTCCATTTGGCTCACTAACTTCACACACCATCAGGCTTCCAAGCAGCTCTCAAGGAAACTCAGTTTTCACACTCTATGCTTAGTGCCCTTTGAGTGCATTATCTAGGAATGAACCTGGTAGAGCATCCCACACAAACGAATGCTCCACATGCGGGTTTCACATGCCACCAACTCCACATTCTCAGGCAACTTCAGCGCCACAGCCGTTTTCAGATAGCCCTCAATGCAAAGGCTCTGGACACAAATATTGGTGTGAGAGCTAATTCAATCAAGGAAACACTGCATGTTGGTGAAGGGCATATTGAAGAAGGATCAGCCGAGTGGTTCTTGTGGGAGAACAACTCCATTTGGCTCACTAACTTCACACACCATCAGGCTTCCAAGCAGCTCTCAAGGAAACTCAGTTTTCACACTCTATGCTTAGTGCCCTTTGAGTGCCTAGGACTGAAATGAAGCTTGGAGAGCATCCCACGTAAACGAATGCTTCACATGCGGGTTTCACATGCCACCAACTCCACATTCACAGGCAACTTCAGCGCCACAGCCGTTTTCAGATAGCCCTCAATGCAAAGGCTCTAGACGCAAATATTGATGTGAGAGCTAATTCAATCAAGGAAACACTGCATGTTGGTGAAGGGCATATTGAAGAAGGACCAGCCTAGTGGTTCTTGTGGGAGAACAACTCCATTTGGCTCACTAACTTCACACACCATCAGGCTTCCAAGCAGCTCTCAAGGAAACTCAGTTTTCACACTCTATGTTTAGTGCCCTTTGAGTGCATTATCTAGGAATGAACCTGGTAGAGCATCCCACACAAACGAATGCTCCACATGCAGGGTTTCACATGCCACCAACTCCACATTCACAGGCAACTTCAGCGCCACAGCCGTTTTCAGATAGCCCTCAATGCAAAGGCTCTAGACGCAAATATTGGTGTGAGAGCTAAATCAATCAAGGAAACACTGCATGTTGGTGAAGGGCATATTGAAGAAGGATCAGCCTAGTGGTTCTTGTGGGAGAACAACTCCATTTGGCTCACTAACTTCACACACCATCAGGCTTCCAAGCAGCTCTCAAGGAAACTCAGTTTTCACACTCTATGCTTAGTGCCCTTTGAGTTCCTAGGACTGAAATGAAGCTTGGAGAGCATCCCACACAAACGAATGCTCCACATGCGGGTTTCACATGCCACCAACTCCACATTCACAGGCAACTTCAGCGCCACAGCCATTTTCAGATAGCCCTCAATGCAAAGGCTCTAGACGCAAATATTGGTGTGAGAGCTAATTCAATCAAGGAAACACTGCATGTTGGTGAAGGGCATATTGAAGAAGGATCAGCCGAGTGGTTCTTGTGGGAGAACAACTCCATTTGGCTCACTAACTTCACACACCATCAGGCTTCCAAGCAGCTCTCAAGGAAACTCAGTTTTCACACTCTATGCTAAGTGCCCTTTGAGTGCATTATCTAGGAATGAACCTGGTAGAGCATCCCACACAAAGGAATGCTCCACATGCGGGTTTCACATGCCACCAACTCCACATTCACAGGCAACTTCAGCGCCACAGCCGTTTTTAGATAGCCCTCAATGCAAAGGCTCTAGACGCAAATATTGGTGTGAGAGCTAATTCAATCAAGGAAACACTGCATGTTGGTGAAGGGCATATTGAAGAAGGATCAGCCTAGTGGTTCTTGTGGGAGAACAACTCCATTTGGCTCACTAACTTCACACACCATCAGGCTTCCAAGCAGCTCTCAAGGAAACTCAGTTTTCACACTCTATGCTTAGTGCCCTTTGAGTGCATTATCTAGGAATGAACCTGGTAGAGCATCCCACACAAACGAATGCTCCAAATGCGGGTTTCACATGCCACCAACTCCACATTCAGAGGCAACTTCAGCGCCACAGCCGTTTTCAGAGAGCACTCAATGCAAAGGCTCTAGACGCAAATATTGGTGGGAGAGCTAATTCAATCAAGGAAACACTGCATGTTGGTGAAGGGCATATTGAAGAAGGATCAGCCGAGTGGTTCTTGTGGGAGAACAACTCCATTTGGCTCACTAACTTCACACACCATCAGGCTTCCAAGCAGCTCTCAAGGAAACTCAGTTTTCACACTCTATGCTTAGTGCCCTTTGAGTGCATTATCTAGGAATGAATCTGGTAGAGCATCCCACACAAACGAATGCTCCACATGCAGGTTTCACATGCCACCAACTCCACATTTACAGGCAACTTCAGCGCCACAGCCGTTTTCAGATAGCCCTCAATGCAAAGGCTCTAGACGCAAATATTGGTGCGAGAGCTAATTCAATCAAGGAAACACTGCATGTTGGTGAAGGGCATATTGAAGAAGGATCAGCCGAGTGGTTCTTGTGGGAGAACAACTCCATTTGGCTCACTAACTTCACACACCATCAGGCTTCCAAGCAGCTCTCAAGGAAACTCAGTTTTCACACTCTATGCTTAGTGCCCTTTAAGTGCCTAGGACTGAAATGAAGCTTGGAGAGCATCCCACACAAACGAATGCTCCACATGCGGGTTTCACATGCCACCAACTCCACATTCACAGGCAACTTCAGCGCCACAGCCGTTTTCAGATAGCCCTCAATGCAAAGGATCTAGACGCAAATATTGGTGTGAGAGCTAATTCAATCAAGGAAACACTGCATGTTGGTGAAGGGCATATTGAAGAAGGATCAGCCGAGTGGTTCTTGTGGGAGAACAACTCCATTTGGCTCACTAACTTCACACACCATCAGGCTTCCAAGCAGCTCTCAAGGAAACTCAGTTTTCACACTCTATGTTTAGTGGCCTTTGAGTGCCTAGGACTGAAATGAAGCTTGGAGAGAATGCCACATAAACGAATGCTTCACATGCGGGTTTCACATGCCACCAACTCCACATTCACAGGCAACTTCAGCGCCACAGCCGTTTTCAGATAGCCCTCAATGCAAAGGCTCTAGACGCAAATATTGGTGTGAGAGCTAATTCAATCAAGGAAACACTGCATGTTGCTGAAGGGCATATTGAAGAAGGATCAGCCGAGTGGTTCTTGTGGGAGAACAACTCCATTTGGCTCACTAACTTCACACACCATCAGGCTTCCAAGCAGCTCTCAAGGAAACTCAGTTTTCACACTCTATGCTTAGTGCCCTTTGAGTGCATTATCTAGGAATGAACCTGGTAGAGCATCCCACACAAACGAATGCTCCACATGCGGGTTTCACATGCCACCAACTCCACATTCTCAGGCAACTTCAGCGCCACAGCCGTTTTCAGATAGCCCTCAATGCAAAGGCTCTGGACACAAATATTGGTGTGAGAGCTAATTCAATCAAGGAAACACTGCATGTTGGTGAAGGGCATATTGAAGAAGGATCAGCCGAGTGGTTCTTGTGGGAGAACAACTCCATTTGGCTCACTAACTTCACACACCATCAGGCTTCCAAGCAGCTCTCAAGGAAACTCAGTTTTCACACTCTATGCTTAGTGCCCTTTGAGTGCCTAGGACTGAAATGAAGCTTGGAGAGCATCCCACGTAAACGAATGCTTCACATGCGGGTTTCACATGCCACCAACTCCACATTCACAGGCAACTTCAGCGCCACAGCCGTTTTCAGATAGCCCTCAATGCAAAGGCTCTAGACGCAAATATTGATGTGAGAGCTAATTCAATCAAGGAAACACTGCATGTTGGTGAAGGGCATATTGAAGAAGGACCAGCCGAGTGGTTCTTGTGGGAGAACAACTCCATTTGGCTCACTAACTTCACACACCATCAGGCTTCCAAGCAGCTCTCAAGGAAACTCAGTTTTCACACTCTATGTTTAGTGCCCTTTGAGTGCATTATCTAGGAATGAACCTGGTAGAGCATCCCACACAAACGAATGCTCCACATGCAGGGTTTCACATGCCACCAACTCCACATTCACAGGCAACTTCAGCGCCACAGCCGTTTTCAGATAGCCCTCAATGCAAAGGCTCTAGACGCAAATATTGGTGTGAGAGCTAAATCAATCAAGGAAACACTGCATGTTGGTGAAGGGCATATTGAAGAAGGATCAGCCGAGTGGTTCTTGTGGGAGAACAACTCCATTTGGCTCACTAACTTCACACACCATCAGGCTTCCAAGCAGCTCTCAAGGAAACTCAGTTTTCACACTCTATGCTTAGTGCCCTTTGAGTTCCTAGGACTGAAATGAAGCTTGGAGAGCATCCCACACAAACGAATGCTCCACATGCGGGTTTCACATGCCACCAACTCCACATTCACAGGCAACTTCAGCGCCACAGCCATTTTCAGATAGCCCTCAATGCAAAGGCTCTAGACGCAAATATTGGTGTGAGAGCTAATTCAATCAAGGAAACACTGCATGTTGGTGAAGGGCATATTGAAGAAGGATCAGCCGAGTGGTTCTTGTGGGAGAACAACTCCATTTGGCTCACTAACTTCACACACCATCAGGCTTCCAAGCAGCTCTCAAGGAAACTCAGTTTTCACACTCTATGCTAAGTGCCCTTTGAGTGCATTATCTAGGAATGAACCTGGTAGAGCATCCCACACAAAGGAATGCTCCACATGCGGGTTTCACATGCCACCAACTCCACATTCACAGGCAACTTCAGCGCCACAGCCGTTTTTAGATAGCCCTCAATGCAAAGGCTCTAGACGCAAATATTGGTGTGAGAGCTAATTCAATCAAGGAAACACTGCATGTTGGTGAAGGGCATATTGAAGAAGGATCAGCCTAGTGGTTCTTGTGGGAGAACAACTCCATTTGGCTCACTAACTTCACACACCATCAGGCTTCCAAGCAGCTCTCAAGGAAACTCAGTTTTCACACTCTATGCTTAGTGCCCTTTGAGTGCATTATCTAGGAATGAACCTGGTAGAGCATCCCACACAAACGAATGCTCCAAATGCGGGTTTCACATGCCACCAACTCCACATTCAGAGGCAACTTCAGCGCCACAGCCGTTTTCAGAGAGCACTCAATGCAAAGGCTCTAGACGCAAATATTGGTGGGAGAGCTAATTCAATCAAGGAAACACTGCATGTTGGTGAAGGGCATATTGAAGAAGGATCAGCCGAGTGGTTCTTGTGGGAGAACAACTCCATTTGGCTCACTAACTTCACACACCATCAGGCTTCCAAGCAGCTCTCAAGGAAACTCAGTTTTCACACTCTATGCTTAGTGCCCTTTGAGTGCATTATCTAGGAATGAATCTGGTAGAGCATCCCACACAAACGAATGCTCCACATGCAGGTTTCACATGCCACCAACTCCACATTTACAGGCAACTTCAGCGCCACAGCCGTTTTCAGATAGCCCTCAATGCAAAGGCTCTAGACGCAAATATTGGTGCGAGAGCTAATTCAATCAAGGAAACACTGCATGTTGGTGAAGGGCATATTGAAGAAGGATCAGCCGAGTGGTTCTTGTGGGAGAACAACTCCATTTGGCTCACTAACTTCACACACCATCAGGCTTCCAAGCAGCTCTCAAGGAAACTCAGTTTTCACACTCTATGCTTAGTGCCCTTTAAGTGCCTAGGACTGAAATGAAGCTTGGAGAGCATCCCACATAAACGAATGCTCCACATGCGGGTTTCACATGCCACCAACTCCACATTCACAGGCAAACTTCAGCGCCACAGCCGTTTTCAGATAGCCCTCAATGCAAAGGATCTAGACGCAAATATTGGTGTGAGAGCTAATTCAATCAAGGAAACACTGCATGTTGGTGAAGGGCATATTGAAGAAGGATCAGCCGAGTGGTTCTTGTGGGAGAACAACTCCATTTGGCTCACTAACTTCACACACCATCAGGCTTCCAAGCAGCTCTCAAGGAAACTCAGTTTTCACACTCTATGTTTAGTGGCCTTTGAGTGCCTAGGACTGAAATGAAGCTTGGAGAGAATGCCACATAAACGAATGCTTCACATGCGGGTTTCACATGCCACCAACTCCACATTCACAGGCAACTTCAGCGCCACAGCCGTTTTCAGATAGCCCTCAATGCAAAGGCTCTAGACGCAAATATTGGTGTGAGAGCTAATTCAATCAAGGAAACACTGCATGTTGCTGAAGGGCATATTGAAGAAGGATCAGCCGAGTGGTTCTTGTGGGAGAACAACTCCATTTGGCTCACTAACTTCACACACCATCAGGCTTCCAAGCAGCTCTCAAGGAAACTCAGTTTTCACACTCTATGCTTAGTGCCCTTTGAGTGCATTATCTAGGAATGAACCTGGTAGAGCATCCCACACAAACGAATGCTCCACATGCGGGTTTCACATGCCACCAACTCCACATTCTCAGGCAACTTCAGCGCCACAGCCGTTTTCAGATAGCCCTCAATGCAAAGGCTCTGGACACAAATATTGGTGTGAGAGCTAATTCAATCAAGGAAACACTGCATGTTGGTGAAGGGCATATTGAAGAAGGATCAGCCGAGTGGTTCTTGTGGGAGAACAACTCCATTTGGCTCACTAACTTCACACACCATCAGGCTTCCAAGCAGCTCTCAAGGAAACTCAGTTTTCACACTCTATGCTTAGTGCCCTTTGAGTGCCTAGGACTGAAATGAAGCTTGGAGAGCATCCCACGTAAAAGAATGCTTCACATGCGGGTTTCACATGCCACCAACTCCACATTCACAGGCAACTTCAGCGCCACAGCCGTTTTCAGATAGCCCTCAATGCAAAGGCTCTAGACGCAAATATTGATGTGAGAGCTAATTCAATCAAGGAAACACTGCATGTTGGTGAAGGGCATATTGAAGAAGGACCAGCCGAGTGGTTCTTGTGGGAGAACAACTCCATTTGGCTCACTAACTTCACACACCATCAGGCTTCCAAGCAGCTCTCAAGGAAACTCAGTTTTCACACTCTATGTTTAGTGCCCTTTGAGTGCATTATCTAGGAATGAACCTTTTAGAGCATCCCACACAAACGAATGCTCCACATGCAGGGTTTCACATGCCACCAACTCCACATTCACAGGCAACTTCAGCGCCACAGCCGTTTTCAGATAGCCCTCAATGCAAAGGCTCTAGACGCAAATATTGGTGTGAGAGCTAATTCAATCAAGGAAACACTGCATGTTGGTGAAGGGCATATTGAAGAAGGATCAGCCGAGTGGTTCTTGTGGGAGAACAACTCCATTTGGCTCACTAACTTCACACACCATCAGGCTTCCAAGCAGCTCTCAAGGAAACTCAGTTTTCACACTCTATGCTTAGTGCCCTTTGAGGTCCTAGGACTGAAATGAAGCTTGGAGAGCATCCCACACAAACGAATGCTCCACATGCGGGTTTCACATGCCACCAACTCCACATTCACAGGCAACTTCAGCGCCACAGCCGTTTTCAGATAGCCCTCAATGCAAAGGCTCTAGACGCAAATATTGGTGTGAGAGCTAATTCAATCAAGGAAACACTGCATGTTGGTGAAGGGCATATTGAAGAAGGATCAGCCGAGTGGTTCTTGTGGGAGAACAACTCCATTTGGCTCACTAACTTCACACACCATCAGGCTTCCAAGCAGCTCTCAAGGAAACTCAGTTTTCACACTCTATGCTAAGTGCCCTTTGAGTGCATTATCTAGGAATGAACCTGGTAGAGCATCCCACACAAAGGAATGCTCCACATGCGGGTTTCACATGCCACCAACTCCACATTCACAGGCAACTTCAGCGCCACAGCCGTTTTCAGATAGCCCTCAATGCAAAGGCTCTAGACGCAAATATTGGTGTGAGAGCTAATTCAATCAAGGAAACACTGCATGTTGGTGAAGGGCATATTGAAGAAGGATCAGCCTAGTGGTTCTTGTGGGAGAACAACTCCATTTGGCTCACTAACTTCACACACCATCAGGCTTCCAAGCAGCTCTCAAGGAAACTCAGTTTTCACACTCTATGCTTAGTGCCCTTTGAGTGCATTATCTAGGAATGAACCTGGTAGAGCATCCCACACAAACGAATGCTCCAAATGCGGGTTTCACATGCCACCAACTCCACATTCAGAGGCAACTTCAGCGCCACAGCCGTTTTCAGAGAGCACTCAATGCAAAGGCTCTAGACGCAAATATTGGTGTGAGAGCTAATTCAATCAAGGAAACACTGCATGTTGGTGAAGGGCATATTGAAGAAGGATCAGCCGAGTGGTTCTTGTGGGAGAACAACTCCATTTGGCTCACTAACTTCACACACCATCAGGCTTCCAAGCAGCTCTCAAGGAAACTCAGTTTTCACACTCTATGCTTAGTGCCCTTTGAGTGCATTATCTAGGAATGAATCTGGTAGAGCATCCCACACAAACGAATGCTCCACATGCAGGTTTCACATGCCACCAACTCCACATTCACAGGCAACTTCAGCGCCACAGCCGTTTTCAGATAGCCCTCAATGCAAAGGCTCTAGACGCAAATATTGGTGCGAGAGCTAATTCAATCAAGGAAACACTGCATGTTGGTGAAGGGCATATTGAAGAAGGATCAGCCGAGTGGTTCTTGTGGGAGAACAACTCCATTTGGCTCACTAACTTCACACACCATCAGGCTTCCAAGCAGCTCTCAAGGAAACTCAGTTTTCACACTCTATGCTTAGTGCCCTTTAAGTGCCTAGGACTGAAATGAAGCTTGGAGAGCATCCCACATAAACGAATGCTCCACATGCGGGTTTCACATGCCACCAACTCCACATTCACAGGCAACTTCAGCGCCACAGCCGTTTTCAGATAGCCCTCAATGCAAAGGCTCTAGACGCAAATATTGGTGTGAGAGCTAATTCAATCAAGGAAACACTGCATGTTGGTGAAGGGCATATTGAAGAAGGATCAGCCGAGTGGTTCTTGTGGGAGAACAACTCCATTTGGCTCACTAACTTCACACACCATCAGGCTTCCAAGCAGCTCTCAAGGAAACTCAGTTTTCACACTCTATGCTTAGTGCCCTTTGAGTGCATTATCTAGGAATGAACCTGGTAGAGCATCCCACACAAACGAATGCTCCACATGCGGGTTTCACATGCCACCAACTCCACATTCTCAGGCAACTTCAGCGCCACAGCCGTTTTCAGATAGCCCTCAATGCAAAGGCTCTAGACGCAAATATTGGTGTGAGAGCTAATTCAATCAAGGAAACAGTGCATGTTGGTGAAGGGCATATTGAAGAACGACCAGCCTAATGGTTCTTGTGGGAGAACAACTCCATTTGGCTCACTAACTTCACACACCATCAGGCTTCCAAGCAGCTCTCAAGGAAACTCAGTTTTCACACTCTATGTTTAGTGCCCTTTGAGTGCATTATCTAGGAATGAATCTGGTAGAGCATCCCACACAAACGAATGCTCCACATGCAGGTTTCACATGCCACCAACTCCACATTCACAGGCAACTTCAGCGCCACAGCCGTTTTCAGATAGCCCTCAATGCAAAGGCTCTAGACGCAAATATTGGTGTGAGAGCTAATTCAATCAAGGAAACACTGCATGTTGGTGAAGGGCATATTGAAGAAGGATCAGCCGAGTGGTTCTTGTGGGAGAACAACTCCATTTGGCTCACTAACTTCACACACCATCAGGCTTCCAAGCAGCTCTCAAGGAAACTCAGTTTTCACACTCTATGCTTAGTGCCCTTTGAGTGCATTGTCTAGGAATGAACCTGGTAGAGCATCCCACACAAACGAATGCTCCACATGCGGGTTTCACATGCCACCAACTCCACATTCTCAGGCAACTTCAGCGCCACAGCCGTTTTCAGATAGCCCTCAATGCAAAGGCTCTAGACGCAAATATTGGTGTGAGAGCTAATTCAATCAAGGAAACACTGCATGTTGGTGAAGGGCATATTGAAGAAGGATCAGCCGAGTGGTTCTTGTGGGAGAACAACTCCATTTGGCTCACTAACTTCACACACCCTAACTTCACACACCATCAGGCTTCCAAGCAGCTCTCAAGGAAACTCAGTTTTCACACTCTATGCTTAGTGGCCTTTGAGTGCCTAGGACTGAAATGAAGCTTGGAGAGCATCCCACATAAACGAATGCTTCACATGCGGGTTTCACATGCCACCAACTCCACATTCACAGGCAACTTCAGCGCCACAGCCGTTTTCAGATAGCCCTCAATGCAAAGGCTCTAGACGCAAATATTGGTGTGAGAGCTAATTCAATCAAGGAAACACTGCATGTTGGTGAAGGGCATATTGAAGAAGGACCAGCCGAGTGGTTCTTGTGGGGGAACAACTCCATTTGGCTCACTAACTTCACACACCATCAGGCTTCCAAGCAGCTCTCAAGGAAACTCAGTTTTCACACTCTATGTTTAGTGCCCTTTGAGTGCATTATCTAGGAATGAATCTGGTAGAGCATCCCACACAAACGAATGCTCCACATGCAGGTTTCACATGCCACCAACTCCACATTCACAGGCAACTTCAGCGCCACAGCCGTTTTCAGATAGCCCTCAATGCAAAGGCTCTAGACGCAAATATTGGTGTGAGAGCTAATTCAATCAAGGAAACACTGCATGTTGGTGAAGGGCATATTGAAGAAGGATCAGCCGAGTGGTTCTTGTGGGAGAACAACTCCATTTGGCTCACTAACTTCACACACCATCAGGCTTCCAAGCAGCTCTCAAGGAAACTCAGTTTTCACACTCTATGCTTAGTGCCCTTTGAGTGCATTGTCTAGGAATGAACCTGGTAGAGCATCCCACACAAACGAATGCTCCACATGCGGGTTTCACATGCCACCAACTCCACATTCTCAGGCAACTTCAGCGCCACAGCCGTTTTCAGATAGCCCTCAATGCAAAGGATCTAGACGCAAATATTGGTGTGAGAGCTAATTCAATCAAGGAAACACTGCATGTTGGTGAAGGGCATATTGAAGAAGGATCAGCCGAGTGGTTCTTGTGGGAGAACAACTCCATTTGGCTCACTAACTTCACACACCATCAGGCTTCCAAGCAGCTCTCAAGGAAACTCAGTTTTCACACTCTATGCTTAGTGCCCTTTGAGTGCCTAGGACTGAAATGAAGCTTGGAGAGCATCCCACACATAAACGAATGCTTCACATGCGGGTTTCACATGCCACCAACTCCACATTCACAGGCAACTTCAGCGCCACAGCTGTTTTCAGATAGCCCTCAATGCAAAGGATCTAGACGCAAATATTGGTGTGAGAGCTAATTCAATCAAGGAAACACTGCATGTTGTTGAAGGGCATATTGAAGAAGGACCACCTAGTGGTTCTTGTGGGAGAACAACTCCATTTGGCTCACTAACTTCACACACCATCAGGCTTCCAAGCAGCTCTCAAAGAAACTCATTTTCACACTCTATGTTTAGTGCCCTTTGAGTGCATTATCTAGGAATGAATCTGGTAGAGCATCCCACACAAACGAATGCTCCACATGCAGGTTTCACATGCCACCAACTCCACATTCTCAGACAACTTCAGCGCCACAGCCGTTTTCAGATAGCCCTCAATGCAAAGGCTCTAGACGCAAATATTGGTGTGAGAGCTAATTCAATCAAGGAAACACTGCATGTTGGTGAAGGGCATATTGAAGAAGGACCAGCCTAGTGGTTCTTGTGGGAGAACAACTCCATTTGGCTCACTAACTTCACACACCATCAGGCTTCCAAGCAGCTCTCAAGGAAACTCAGTTTTCACACTCTATGTTTAGTGCCCTGTGAGTGCATTATCTAGGAATGAACCTGGTAGAGCATCCCACACAAACGAATGCTCCACATGCAGGTTTCACATGCCACCAACTCCACATTCACAGGCAACTTCAGCGCCACAGCCGTTTTCAGATAGCCCTCAATGCAAAGGCTCTAGACGCAAATATTGGTGCGAGAGCTAATTCAATCAAGGAAACACTGCATGTTGGTGAAGGGCATATTGAAGAAGGATCAGCCGAGTGGTTCTTATGGGAGAACAACTCCATTTGGCTCACTAACTTCACACACCATCAGGCTTCCAAGCAGCTCTCAAGGAAACTCAGTTTTCACACTCTATGCTTAGTGCCCTTTGAGTGCATTGTCTAGGAATGACCCTGGTAGAGCATCCCACACAAACGAATGCTCCACATGCGGGTTTCACATGCCACCAACTCCACATTCTCAGGCAACTTCAGCGCCACAGCCGTTTTCAGATAGCCCTCAATGCAAAGGCTCTAGACGCAAATATTGATGTGAGAGCTAATTCAATCAAGGAAACACTGCATGTTGGTGAAGGGCATATTGAAGAAGGACCAGCCGAGTGGTTCTTGTGGGAGAACAACTCCATTTGGCTCACTAACTTCACACACCATCAGGCTTCCAAGCAGCTCTCAAGGAAACTCAGTTTTCACACTCTATGTTTAGTGCCCTTTGAGTGCATTATCTAGGAATGAACCTTTTAGAGCATCCCACACAAACGAATGCTCCACATGCAGGGTTTCACATGCCACCAACTCCACATTCACAGGCAACTTCAGCGCCACAGCCGTTTTCAGATAGCCCTCAATGCAAAGGCTCTAGACGCAAATATTGGTGTGAGAGCTAATTCAATCAAGGAAACACTGCATGTTGGTGAAGGGCATATTGAAGAAGGATCAGCCGAGTGGTTCTTGTGGGAGAACAACTCCATTTGGCTCACTAACTTCACACACCATCAGGCTTCCAAGCAGCTCTCAAGGAAACTCAGTTTTCACACTCTATGCTTAGTGCCCTTTGAGGTCCTAGGACTGAAATGAAGCTTGGAGAGCATCCCACACAAACGAATGCTCCACATGCGGGTTTCACATGCCACCAACTCCACATTCACAGGCAACTTCAGCGCCACAGCCATTTTCAGATAGCCCTCAATGCAAAGGCTCTAGACGCAAATATTGGTGTGAGAGCTAATTCAATCAAGGAAACACTGCATGTTGGTGAAGGGCATATTGAAGAAGGATCAGCCGAGTGGTTCTTGTGGGAGAACAACTCCATTTGGCTCACTAACTTCACACACCATCAGGCTTCCAAGCAGCTCTCAAGGAAACTCAGTTTTCACACTCTATGCTAAGTGCCCTTTGAGTGCATTATCTAGGAATGAACCTGGTAGAGCATCCCACACAAAGGAATGCTCCACATGCAGGTTTCACATGCCACCAACTCCACATTCACAGGCAACTTCAGCGCCACAGCCGTTTTTAGATAGCCCTCAATGCAAAGGCTCTAGACGCAAATATTGGTGTGAGAGCTAATTCAATCAAGGAAACACTGCATGTTGGTGAAGGGCATATTGAAGAAGGATCAGCCTAGTGGTTCTTGTGGGAGAACAACTCCATTTGGCTCACTAACTTCACACACCATCAGGCTTCCAAGCAGCTCTCAAGGAAACTCAGTTTTCACACTCTATGCTTAGTGCCCTTTGAGTGCATTATCTAGGAATGAACCTGGTAGAGCATCCCACACAAACGAATGCTCCAAATGCGGGTTTCACATGCCACCAACTCCACATTCAGAGGCAACTTCAGCGCCACAGCCGTTTTCAGAGAGCACTCAATGCAAAGGCTCTAGACGCAAATATTGGTGTGAGAGCTAATTCAATCAAGGAAACACTGCATGTTGGTGAAGGGCATATTGAAGAAGGATCAGCCGAGTGGTTCTTGTGGGAGAACAACTCCATTTGGCTCACTAACTTCACACACCATCAGGCTTCCAAGCAGCTCTCAAGGAAACTCAGTTTTCACACTCTATGCTTAGTGCCCTTTGAGTGCATTATCTAGGAATGAATCTGGTAGAGCATCCCACACAAACGAATGCTCCACATGCAGGTTTCACATGCCACCAACTCCACATTCACAGGCAACTTCAGCGCCACAGCCGTTTTCAGATAGCCCTCAATGCAAAGGCTCTAGACGCAAATATTGGTGCGAGAGCTAATTCAATCAAGGAAACACTGCATGTTGGTGAAGGGCATATTGAAGAAGGATCAGCCGAGTGGTTCTTGTGGGAGAACAACTCCATTTGGCTCACTAACTTCACACACCATCAGGCTTCCAAGCAGCTCTCAAGGAAACTCAGTTTTCACACTCTATGCTTAGTGCCCTTTAAGTGCCTAGGACTGAAATGAAGCTTGGAGAGCATCCCACATAAACGAATGCTCCACATGCGGGTTTCACATGCCACCAACTCCACATTCACAGGCAACTTCAGCGCCACAGCCGTTTTCAGATAGCCCTCAATGCAAAGGCTCTAGACGCAAATATTGGTGTGAGAGCTAATTCAATCAAGGAAACACTGCATGTTGGTGAAGGGCATATTGAAGAAGGATCAGCCGAGTGGTTCTTGTGGGAGAACAACTCCATTTGGCTCACTAACTTCACACACCATCAGGCTTCCAAGCAGCTCTCAAGGAAACTCAGTTTTCACACTCTATGCTTAGTGCCCTTTGAGTGCATTATCTAGGAATGAACCTGGTAGAGCATCCCACACAAACGAATGCTCCACATGCGGGTTTCACATGCCACCAACTCCACATTCTCAGGCAACTTCAGCGCCACAGCCGTTTTCAGATAGCCCTCAATGCAAAGGCTCTAGACGCAAATATTGGTGTGAGAGCTAATTCAATCAAGGAAACACTGCATGTTGTTGAAGGGCATATTGAAGAAGGATCAGCCGAGTGGTTCTTCTGGGAGAACAACTCCATTTGGCTCACTAACTTCACACACCATCAGGCTTCCAAGCAGCTCTCAAGGAAACTCAGTTTTCACACTCTATGCTTAGTGCCCTTTGTATGCCTAGGACTGAAATGAAGCTTGGAGAGCATCCCACATAAACGAATGCTCCGCTTCACATGCGGGTTTCACATGCCACCAACTCCACATTCACAGGCAACTTCAGCGCCACAGCCGTTTTCAGATAGCCCTCAATGCAAAGGCTCTAGACGCAAATATTGGTGTGAGAGCTAATTCAATCAAGGAAACAGTGCATGTTGGTGAAGGGCATATTGAAGAACGACCAGCCTAATGGTTCTTGTGGGAGAACAACTCGATTTGGCTCACTAACTTCACACACCATCAGGCTTCCAAGCAGCTCTCAAGGAAACTCAGTTTTCACACTCTATGTTTAGTGCCCTTTGAGTGCATTATCTAGGAATGAATCTGGTAGAGCATCCCACACAAACGAATGCTCCACATGCAGGTTTCACATGCCACCAACTCCACATTCACAGGCAACTTCAGCGCCACAGCCGTTTTCAGATAGCCCTCAATGCAAAGGCTCTAGACGCAAATATTGGTGTGAGAGCTAATTCAATCAAGGAAACACTGCATGTTGGTGAAGGGCATATTGAAGAAGGATCAGCCGAGTGGTTCTTGTGGGAGAACAACTCCATTTGGCTCACTAACTTCACACACCATCAGGCTTCCAAGCAGCTCTCAAGGAAACTCAGTTTTCACACTCTATGCTTAGTGCCCTTTGAGTGCATTGTCTAGGAATGAACCTGGTAGAGCATCCCACACAAACGAATGCTCCACATGCGGGTTTCACATGCCACCAACTCCACATTCTCAGGCAACTTCAGCGCCACAGCCGTTTTCAGATAGCCCTCAATGCAAAGGCTCTAGACGCAAATATTGGTGTGAGAGCTAATTCAATCAAGGAAACACTGCATGTTGGTGAAGGGCATATTGAAGAAGGATCAGCCGAGTGGTTCTTGTGGGAGAACAACTCCATTTGGCTCACTAACTTCACACACCCTAACTTCACACACCATCAGGCTTCCAAGCAGCTCTCAAGGAAACTCAGTTTTCACACTCTATGCTTAGTGGCCTTTGAGTGCCTAGGACTGAAATGAAGCTTGGAGAGCATCCCACATAAACGAATGCTTCACATGCGGGTTTCACATGCCACCAACTCCACATTCACAGGCAACTTCAGCGCCACAGCCGTTTTCAGATAGCCCTCAATGCAAAGGCTCTAGACGCAAATATTGGTGTGAGAGCTAATTCAATCAAGGAAACACTGCATGTTGGTGAAGGGCATATTGAAGAAGGACCAGCCTAGTGGTTCTTGTGGGGGAACAACTCCATTTGGCTCACTAACTTCACACACCATCAGGCTTCCAAGCATCTCTCAAGGAAACTCAGTTTTCACACTCTATGTTTAGTGCCCTTTGAGTGCATTATCTAGGAATGAATCTGGTAGAGCATCCCACACAAACGAATGCTCCACATGCAGGTTTCACATGCCACCAACTCCACATTCACAGGCAACTTCAGCGCCACAGCCGTTTTCAGATAGCCCTCAATGCAAAGGCTCTAGACGCAAATATTGGTGTGAGAGCTAATTCAATCAAGGAAACACTGCATGTTGGTGAAGGGCATATTGAAGAAGGATCAGCCGAGTGGTTCTTGTGGGAGAACAACTCCATTTGGCTCACTAACTTCACACACCATCAGGCTTCCAAGCAGCTCTCAAGGAAACTCAGTTTTCACACTCTATGCTTAGTGCCCTTTGAGTGCCTAGGACTGAAATGAAGCTTGGAGAGCATCCCACACATAAACGAATGCTTCACATGCGGGTTTCACATGCCACCAACTCCACATTCACAGGCAACTTCAGCGCCACAGCTGTTTTCAGATAGCCCTCAATGCAAAGGCTCTAGACGCAAATATTGGTGTGAGAGCTAATTCAATCAAGGAAACACTGCATGTTGTTGAAGGGCATATTGAAGAAGGACCACCTAGTGGTTCTTGTGGGAGAACAACTCCATTTGGCTCACTAACTTCACACACCATCAGGCTTCCAAGCAGCTCTCAAAGAAACTCATTTTCACACTCTATGTTTAGTGCCCTTTGAGTGCATTATCTAGGAATGAATCTGGTAGAGCATCCCACACAAACGAATGCTCCACATGCAGGTTTCACATGCCACCAACTCCACATTCTCAGACAACTTCAGCGCCACAGCCGTTTTCAGATAGCCCTCAATGCAAAGGCTCTAGACGCAAATATTGGTGTGAGAGCTAATTCAATCAAGGAAACACTGCATGTTGGTGAAGGGCATATTGAAGAAGGACCAGCCTAGTGGTTCTTGTGGGAGAACAACTCCATTTGGCTCACTAACTTCACACACCATCAGGCTTCCAAGCAGCTCTCAAGGAAACTCAGTTTTCACACTCTATGTTTAGTGCCCTGTGAGTGCATTATCTAGGAATGAACCTGGTAGAGCATCCCACACAAACGAATGCTCCACATGCAGGTTTCACATGCCACCAACTCCACATTCACAGGCAACTTCAGCGCCACAGCCGTTTTCAGATAGCCCTCAATGCAAAGGCTCTAGACGCAAATATTGGTGCGAGAGCTAATTCAATCAAGGAAACACTGCATGTTGGTGAAGGGCATATTGAAGAAGGATCAGCCGAGTGGTTCTTATGGGA
The DNA here is from genome assembly GCF_030435755.1 of Ochotona princeps. Lineage (NCBI taxonomy): Eukaryota > Metazoa > Chordata > Mammalia > Lagomorpha > Ochotonidae > Ochotona > Ochotona princeps. Next base: position 20 of record NW_026700837.1, on the reverse strand, counting down.
GAACAACTCCATTTGGCTCA
>NW_026700836.1:0-42492 GCF_030435755.1 Ochotona princeps | reverse complement strand
TAGTTGGTGGCATGAGAAAACCGCATGTGGAGCATTCGTTTGTGTGGGATGCTCTACCAGGTTCATTCCTAGAAAATGCACTCAAAGGGCACTAAGCATAGAGTGTGAAAACTGAGTTTCCTTGAGAGCTGCTTGGAAGCCTGATGGTGTGTGAAGTTAGTGAGCCAAATGGAGTTGTTCTCCCACAAGAACCACTCGGCTGATCCTTCTTCAATATGCCCTTCACCAACATGCAGTGTTTCCTTGATTGAATTAGCTCTCACACCAATATTTGCGTCTAGAGCCTTTGCATTGAGGGCTATCTGAAAACGGCTGTGGCGCTGAAGTTGCCTGTGAATGTGGAGTTGGTGGCATGTGAAACACGCATGTGGAGCATTCGTTTGTGTGGGATGCTCTACCAGGTTCATTTCAGTCCTAGCCATAGAAAGGGCACTAAGCATAGAGTGTGAAAACTGAGTTTCCTTGAGAGCTGCTTGGAAGCCTGATGGTGTGTGAAGTTAGTGAGCCGAATGGAGTTGTTCTCCCACAAGAACCACTCGGCTGATCCTTCTTCAATATGCCCTTCACCAACATGCAGTGTTTCCTTGATTGAATTAGCTCTCACACCAATATTTGCGTCTAGAGCCTTTGCATTGAGGGCTATCTGAAAACGGCTGTGGCGCTGAAGTTGCCTGTGAATGTGGAGTTGGTGGCATGTGAAACCCGCATGTGGAGCATTCGTTTGTGTGGGATGCTCTACCAGGTTCATTCCTAGATAATGCACTCAAAGGGCACTAAGCATAGAGTGTGAAAACTGAGTTTCCTTGAGAGCTGCTTGGAAGCCTGATGGTGTGTGAAGTTAGTGAGCCAAATGGAGTTGTTCTCCCACAAGAACCACTCGGCTGATCCTTCTTCAATATGCCCTTCACCAACATGCAGTGTTTCCTTGATTGAATTAGCTCTCACACCAATATTTGCGTCTAGAGCCTTTGCATTGAGGGCTATCTGAAAACGGCTGTGGCGCTGAAGTTGCCTGTGAATGTGGAGTTGGTGGCATGTGAAACCCGCATGTGGAGCATTCGTTTGTGTGGGATGCTGTACCAGGTTCATTTCAGTCCTAGCCATACAAAGGGCACTAAGCATAGAGTGTGAAAACTGAGTTTCCTTGAGAGCTGCTTGGAAGCCTGATGGTGTGTGAAGTTAGTGAGCCAAATGGAGTTGTTCTCCCACAAGAACCACTCGGCTGATCCTTCTTCAATATGCCCTTCACCAACATGCAGTGTTTCCCGATTGAATTAGCTCTCACACCAATATTTGCGTCTAGAGCCTTTGCATTGAGGGCTATCTGAAAACGGCTGTGGCGCTGAAGTTGCCTGTGAATGTGGAGTTGGTGGCATGTGAAAACCGCATGTGGAGCATTCGTTTGTGTGGGATGCTCTACCAGGTTCATTTCAGTGCTAGCCATAGAAAGGGCACTAAGCATAGACTGTGAAAACTGAGTTTCCTTGAGAGCTGCTTGGAAGCCTGATGGCGTGTGACTTTAGTGAGCCAAATGGAGTTGTTCTCCCACAAGAACCACTCGGCTGATCCTTCTTCAATATGCCCTTCACCAATATGCAGTGTTTCCTTGATTGAATTAGCTCTCACACCAATATTTGCGTCTAGAGCCTTTGCATTGAGGGCTATCTGAAAACGGCTGTGGCGCTGAAGTTGCCTGTGAATGTGGAGTTGGTGGCATGTGAAACCCGCATGTGGAGCATTCGTTTGTGTGGGATGCTCTACCAGGTTCATTCCTAGATAATGCACTCAAAGGGCACTAAGCATAGAGTGTGAAAACTGAGTTTCCTTGAGAGCTGCTTGGAAGCCTGATGGTGTGTGAAGTTAGTGAGCCAAATGGAGTTGTTCTCCCACAAGAACCACTCGGCTGATCCTTCTTTAATATGCCCTTCACCAACATGCAGTGTTTCCTTGATTGAATTAGCTCTCACACCAATATTTGCTTCTAGAGCCTTTGCATTGAGGGCTATCTGAAAACGGCTGTGGCGCTGAAGTTGCCTGAGAATGTGGAGTTGGTGGCATGAGAAAACCGCATGTAGAGCATTCGTTTGTGTGGGATGCTCTACCAGGTTCATTCCTAGAAAATGCACTCAAAGGGCACTAAGCATAGAGTGTGAAAACTGAGTTTCCTTGAGAGCTGCTTGGAAGCCTGATGGTGTGTGAAGTTAGTGAGCCAAATGGAGTTGTTCTCCCACAAGAACCACTCGGCTGATCCTTCTTCAATATGCCCTTCACCAACATGCAGTGTTTCCTTGATTGAATTAGCTCTCACACCAATATTTGCGTCTAGAGCCTTTGCATTGAGGGCTATCTGAAAACGGCTGTGGCGCTGAAGTTGCCTGTGAATGTGGAGTTGGTGGCATGTGAAACCCGCATGTGGAGCATTCGTTTGTGTGGGATGCTCTACCAGGTTCATTTCAGTGCTAGCCATAGAAAGGGCACTAAGCATAGAGTGTGAAAACTGAGTTTCCTTGAGAGCTGCTTGGAAGCCTGATGGTGTGTGAAGTTAGTGAGCCAAATGGAGTTGTTCTCCCACAAGAACCACTCGGCTGATCCTTCTTCAATATGCCCTTCACCAACATGCAGTGTTTCCTTGATTGAATTAGCTCTCACACCAATATTTGCGTCTAGAGCCTTTGCATTGAGGGCTATCTGAAAACGGCTGTGGCGCTGAAGTTGCCTGTGAATGTGGAGTTGGTGGCATGTGAAACCCGCATGTGGAGCATTCGTTTGTGTGGGATGCTCTACCAGGTTAATTCCTTGATAATGCATTCAAAGGGCACTAAGCATAGAGTGTGGAAACTGAGTTTCCTTGAGAGCTGCTTGGAAGCCTGATGGTGTGTGAAGTTAGTGATCCAAATGGAGTTGTTCTCCCACAAGAACCACTCGGCTGATCCTTCTTCAATATGCCCTTCACCAACATGCAGTGTTTCCTTGATTGAATTAGCTCTCACACCAATATTTGCGTCTAGAGCCTTTGCATTGAGGGCTATCTGAAAACGGCTGTGGCGCTGAAGTTGCCTGTGAATGTGGAGTTGGTGGCATGTGAAACCCGCATGTGGAGTATTCGTTTGTGTGGGATGCTCTACCAGGTTCATTCCTAGATAATGCACTCAAAGGGCACTAAGCATAGAGTGTGAAAACTGAGTTTCCTTGAGAGCTGCTTGGAAGCCTGATGGTGTGTGAAGTTAGTGAGCCAAATGGAGTTGTTCTCCCACAAGAACCACTCGGCTGATCCTTCTTCAATATGCCCTTCACCAACATGCAGTGTTTCCTTGATTGAATTAGCTCTCACACCAATATTTGCGTCTAGAGCCTTTGCATTGAGGGCTATCTGAAAACGGCTGTGGCGCTGAAGTTGCCTGTGAATGTGGAGTTGGTGGCATGTGAAACCCGCATGTGGAGCATTCGTTTGTGTGGGATGCTCTACCAGGTTCATTCCTAGATAATGCACTCAAAGGGCACTAAGCATAGAGTGTGAAAACTGAGTTTCCTTGAGAGCTGCTTGGAAGCCTGATGGCGTGTGACTTTAGTGAGCCAAATGGAGTTGTTCTCCCACAAGAACCACTCGGCTGATCCTTCTTCAATATGCCCTTCACCAACATGCAGTGTTTCCTTGATTGAATTAGCTCTCACACCAATATTTGCGTCTAGAGCCTTTGCATTGAGGGCTATCTGAAAACGGCTGTGGCGCTGAAGTTGCCTGAGAATGTGGAGTTGGTGGCATGTGAAACCCACATGTGGAGCATTCGTTTGTGTGGGATGCTCTACCAGGTTCATTCCTAGATAATGCACTCAAAGGGCACTAAGCATAGAGTGTGAAAACTGAGTTTCCTTGAGAGCTGCTTGGAAGCCTGATGGTGTGTGAAGTTAGTGAGCCAAATGGAGTTGTTCTCCCACAAGAACCACTCGGCTGATCCTTCTTCAATATGCCCTTCACCAACATGCAGTGTTTCCTTGATTGAATTAGCTCTCACACCAATATTTGCGTCTAGAGCCTTTGCATTGAGGGCTATCTGAAAACGGCTGTGGCGCTGAAGTTGCCTGTGAATGTGGAGTTGGTGGCATGTGAAACACGCATGTGGAGCATTCGTTTGTGTGGGATGCTCTACCAGGTTCATTTCAGTCCTAGCCATAGAAAGGGCACTAAGCATAGAGTGTGAAAACTGAGTTTCCTTGAGAGCTGCTTGGAAGCCTGATGGTGTGTGAAGTTAGTGAGCCGAATGGAGTTGTTCTCCCACAAGAACCACTCGGCTGATCCTTCTTCAATATGCCCTTCACCAACATGCAGTGTTTCCTTGATTGAATTAGCTCTCACACCAATATTTGCGTCTAGAGCCTTTGCATTGAGGGCTATCTGAAAACGGCTGTGGCGCTGAAGTTGCCTGTGAATGTGGAGTTGGTGGCATGTGAAACCCGCATGTGGAGCATTCGTTTGTGTGGGATGCTCTACCAGGTTCATTCCTAGATAATGCACTCAAAGGGCACTAAGCATAGAGTGTGAAAACTGAGTTTCCTTGAGAGCTGCTTGGAAGCCTGATGGTGTGTGAAGTTAGTGAGCCGAATGGAGTTGTTCTCCCACAAGAACCACTCGGCTGATCCTTCTTCAATATGCCCTTCACCAACATGCAGTGTTTCCTTGATTGAATTAGCTCTCACACCAATATTTGCGTCTAGAGCCTTTGCATTGAGGGCTATCTGAAAACGGCTGTGGCGCTGAAGTTGCCTGTGAATGTGGAGTTGGTGGCATGTGAAACCCGCATGTGGAGCATTCGTTTGTGTGGGATGCTGTACCAGGTTCATTTCAGTCCTAGCCATACAAAGGGCACTAAGCATAGAGTGTGAAAACTGAGTTTCCTTGAGAGCTGCTTGGAAGCCTGATGGTGTGTGAAGTTAGTGAGCCAAATGGAGTTGTTCTCCCACAAGAACCACTCGGCTGATCCTTCTTCAATATGCCCTTCACCAACATGCAGTGTTTCCCGATTGAATTAGCTCTCACACCAATATTTGCGTCTAGAGCCTTTGCATTGAGGGCTATCTGAAAACGGCTGTGGCGCTGAAGTTGCCTGTGAATGTGGAGTTGGTGGCATGTGAAAACCGCATGTGGAGCATTCGTTTGTGTGGGATGCTCTACCAGGTTCATTTCAGTGCTAGCCATAGAAAGGGCACTAAGCATAGACTGTGAAAACTGAGTTTCCTTGAGAGCTGCTTGGAAGCCTGATGGCGTGTGACTTTAGTGAGCCAAATGGAGTTGTTCTCCCACAAGAACCACTCGGCTGATCCTTCTTCAATATGCCCTTCACCAATATGCAGTGTTTCCTTGATTGAATTAGCTCTCACACCAATATTTGCGTCTAGAGCCTTTGCATTGAGGGCTATCTGAAAACGGCTGTGGCGCTGAAGTTGCCTGTGAATGTGGAGTTGGTGGCATGTGAAACCCGCATGTGGAGCATTCGTTTGTGTGGGATGCTCTACCAGGTTCATTCCTAGATAATGCACTCAAAGGGCACTAAGCATAGAGTGTGAAAACTGAGTTTCCTTGAGAGCTGCTTGGAAGCCTGATGGTGTGTGAAGTTAGTGAGCCAAATGGAGTTGTTCTCCCACAAGAACCACTCGGCTGATCCTTCTTTAATATGCCCTTCACCAACACGCAGTGTTTCCTTGATTGAATTAGCTCTCACACCAATATTTGCTTCTAGAGCCTTTGCATTGAGGGCTATCTGAAAACGGCTGTGGCGCTGAAGTTGCCTGTGAATGTGGAGTTGGTGGCATGAGAAAACCGCATGTAGAGCATTCGTTTGTGTGGGATGCTCTACCAGGTTCATTCCTAGAAAATGCACTCAAAGGGCACTAAGCATAGAGTGTGAAAACTGAGTTTCCTTGAGAGCTGCTTGGAAGCCTGATGGTGTGTGAAGTTAGTGAGCCAAATGGAGTTGTTCTCCCACAAGAACCACTCGGCTGATCCTTCTTCAATATGCCCTTCACCAACATGCAGTGTTTCCTTGATTGAATTAGCTCTCACACCAATATTTGCGTCTAGAGCCTTTGCATTGAGGGCTATCTGAAAACGGCTGTGGCGCTGAAGTTGCCTGTGAATGTGGAGTTGGTGGCATGTGAAACACGCATGTGGAGCATTCGTTTGTGTGGGATGCTCTACCAGGTTCATTTCAGTGCTAGCCATAGAAAGGGCACTAAGCATAGAGTGTGAAAACTGAGTTTCCTTGAGAGCTGCTTGGAAGCCTGATGGTGTGTGAAGTTAGTGAGCCAAATGGAGTTGTTCTCCCACAAGAACCACTCGGCTGATCCTTCTTCAATATGCCCTTCACCAACAGGCAGTGTTTCCTTGATTGAATTAGCTCTCACACCAATATTTGCGTCTAGAGCCTTTGCATTGAGGGCTATCTGAAAACGGCTGTGGCGCTGAAGTTGCCTGTGAATGTGGAGTTGGTGGCATGTGAAACCCGCATGTGGAGCATTCGTTTGTGTGGGATGCTCTACCAGGTTAATTCCTTGATAATGCATTCAAAGGGCACTAAGCATAGAGTGTGGAAACTGAGTTTCCTTGAGAGCTGCTTGGAAGCCTGATGGTGTGTGAAGTTAGTGATCCAAATGGAGTTGTTCTCCCACAAGAACCACTCGGCTGATCCTTCTTCAATATGCCCTTCACCAACATGCAGTGTTTCCTTGATTGAATTAGCTCTCACACCAATATTTGCGTCTAGAGCCTTTGCATTGAGGGCTATCTGAAAACGGCTGTGGCGCTGAAGTTGCCTGTGAATGTGGAGTTGGTGGCATGTGAAACCCGCATGTGGAGCATTCGTTTGTGTGGGATGCTCTACCAGGTTCATTCCTAGATAATGCACTCAAAGGGCACTAAGCATAGAGTGTGAAAACTGAGTTTCCTTGAGAGCTGCTTGGAAGCCTGATGGTGTGTGAAGTTAGTGAGCCAAATGGAGTTGTTCTCCCACAAGAACCACTCGGCTGATCCTTCTTCAATATGCCCTTCACCAACATGCAGTGTTTCCTTGATTGAATTAGCTCTCACACCAATATTTGCGTCTAGAGCCTTTGCATTGAGGGCTATCTGAAAACGGCTGTGGCGCTGAAGTTGCCTGTGAATGTGGAGTTGGTGGCATGTGAAACCCGCATGTGGAGCATTCGTTTGTGTGGGATGCTCTACCAGGTTCATTCCTAGATAATGCACTCAAAGGGCACTAAGCATAGAGTGTGAAAACTGAGTTTCCTTGAGAGCTGCTTGGAAGCCTGATGGCGTGTGACTTTAGTGAGCCAAATGGAGTTGTTCTCCCACAAGAACCACTCGGCTGATCCTTCTTCAATATGCCCTTCACCAACATGCAGTGTTTCCTTGATTGAATTAGCTCTCACACCAATATTTGCGTCTAGAGCCTTTGCATTGAGGGCTATCTGAAAACGGCTGTGGCGCTGAAGTTGCCTGAGAATGTGGAGTTGGTGGCATGTGAAACCCACATGTGGAGCATTCGTTTGTGTGGGATGCTCTACCAGGTTCATTCCTAGATAATGCACTCAAAGGGCACTAAGCATAGAGTGTGAAAACTGAGTTTCCTTGAGAGCTGCTTGGAAGCCTGATGGTGTGTGAAGTTAGTGAGCCAAATGGAGTTGTTCTCCCACAAGAACCACTCGGCTGATCCTTCTTCAATATGCCCTTCACCAACATGCAGTGTTTCCTTGATTGAATTAGCTCTCACACCAATATTTGCGTCTAGAGCCTTTGCATTGAGGGCTATCTGAAAACGGCTGTGGCGCTGAAGTTGCCTGTGAATGTGGAGTTGGTGGCATGTGAAACCCGCATGTGGAGCATTCGTTTGTGTGGGATGCTCTACCAGGTTCATTCCTAGATAATGCACTCAAAGGGCACTAAGCATAAAGTGTGAAAACTGAGTTTCCTTGAGAGCTGTTTGGAAGCCTGATGGTGTGTGAAGTTAGTGAGCCAAATGGAGTTGTTCTCCCACAAGAACCACTCGGCTGATCCTTCTTCAATATGCCCTTCACCAACATGCAGTGTTTCCTTGATTGAATTAGCTCTCACACCAATATTTGCGTCTAGAGCCTTTGCATTGAGGGCTATCTGAAAACGGCTGTGGCGCTGAAGTTGCCTGTGAATGTGGAGTTGGTGGCATGTGAAACCCGCATGTGGAGCATTCGTTTGTGTGGGATGCTCTACCAGGTTCATTCCTAGATAATGCACTCAAAGGGCACTAAGCATAGAGTGTGAAAACTGAGTTTCCTTGAGAGCTGCTTGGAAGCCTGATGGTGTGTGAAGTTAGTGAGCCAAATGGAGTTGTTCTCCCACAAGAACCACTCGGCTGATCCTTCTTCAATATGCCCTTCACCAACATGCAGTGTTTCCTTGATTGAATTAGCTCTCACACCAATATTTGCGTCTAGAGCCTTTGCATTGAGGGCTATCTGAAAACGGCTGTGCCGCTGAAGTTGCCAGTGAATGTGGAGTTGGTGGCATGTGAAACCCGCATGTGGAGCATTCGTTTGTGTGGGATGCTCTACCAGGTTCATTCCTAGATAATGCACTCAAAGGGCACTAAGCATAGAGTGTGAAAACTGAGTTTCCTTGAGAGCTGCTTGGAAGCCTGATGGTGTGTGAAGTTAGTGAGCCAAATGGAGTTGTTCTCCCACAAGAACCACTCGGCTGATCCTTCTTCAATATGCCCTTCACCAACATGCAGTGTTTCCTTGATTGAATTAGCTCTCACACCAATATTTGCGTCTAGAGCCTTTGCATTGAGGGCTATCTGAAAACGGCTGTGGCGCTGAAGTTGCCTGTGAATGTGGTGTTGGTGGCATGTGAAACCCGCATGTGGAGCATTCGTTTGTGTGGGATGCTCTACCAGGTTCATTCCTAGATAATGCACTCAAAGGGCACTAAGCATAGAGTGTGAAAACTGAGTTTCCTTGAGAGCTGCTTGGAAGCCTGATGGTGTGTGAAGTTAGTGAGCCAAATGGAGTTGTTCTCCCACAAGAACCACTCGGCTGATCCTTCTTCAATATGCCCTTCACCAACATGCAGTGTTTCCTTGATTGAATTAGCTCTCACACCAATATTTGCGTCTAGAGCCTTTGCATTGAGGGCTATCTGAAAACGGCTGTGGCGCTGAAGTTGCCTGTGAATGTGGAGTTGGTGGCATGTGAAACCCGCATGTGGAGCATTCGTTTGTGTGGGATGCTCTACCAGGTTCATTTCAGTGCTAGCCATAAAAAGGGCACTAAGCATAGAGTGTGAAAACTAAGTTTCCTTGAGAGCTGCTTGGAAGCCTGATGGTGTGTGAAGTTAGTGAGCCAAATGGAGTTGTTCTCCCACAAGAACCACTCGGCTGATCCTTCTTCAATATGCCCTTCACCAACATGCAGCGTTTCCTTGATTGAATTAGCTCTCACACCAATATTTGCGTCTAGAGCCTTTGCATTGAGGGCTATCTGAAAACGGCTGTGGCGCTGAAGTTGCCTGTGAATGTGGAGTTGGTGGCATGTGAAACCCGCATGTGGAGCATTCGTTTGTGTGGGATGCTCTACCAGGTTCATTCCTAGATAATGCACTCAAAGGGCACTAAGCATAGAGTGTGAAAACTGAGTTTCCTTGAGAGCTGCTTGGAAGCCTGATGGTGTGTGAAGTTAGTGAGCCAAATGGAGTTGTTCTCCCACAAGAACCACTCGGCTGATCCTTCTTCAATATGCCCTTCACCAACATGCAGTGTTTCCTTGATTGAATTAGCTCTCACACCAATATTTGCGTCTAGAGCCTTTGCATTGAGGGCTATCTGAAAACGGCTGTGGCGCTGAAGTTGCCTGTGAATGTGGAGTTGGTGGCATGTGAAACTCGCATGTGGAGCATTCGTTTGTGTGGGATGCTCTACCAGGTTCATTCCTAGATAATGCACTCAAAGGGCACTAAGCATAGAGTGTGAAAACTGAGTTTCCTTGAGAGCTGCTTGGAAGCCTGATGGTGTGTGAAGTTAGTGAGCCAAATGGAGTTGTTCTCCCACAAGAACCACTCGGCTGATCCTTCTTCAATATGCCCTTCACCAACAGGCAGTGTTTCCTTGATTGAATTAGCTCTCACACCAATATTTGCTTCTAGAGCCTTTGCATTGAGGGCTATCTGAAAACGGCTGTGGCGCTGAAGTTGCCTGTGAATGTGGAGTTGGTGGCATGTGAAACCCGCATGTGGAGCATTCGTTTGTGTGGGATGCTCTACCAGGTTCATTCCTAGATAATGCACTCAAAGGGCACTAAGCATAGAGTGTGAAAACTGAGTTTCCTTGAGAGATGTTTGGAAGTCTGATGGTGTGTGAAGTTAGTGAGCCAAATGGAGTTGTTCCCCCACAAGAACCACTCGGCTGATCCTTCTTCAATATGCCCTTCACCAACATGCAGTGTTTCCTTGATTGAATTAGCTCTCACACCAATATTTGCGTCTAGAGCCTTTGCATTGAGGGCTATCTGAAAACGGCTGTGGCGCTGAAGTTGCCTGTGAATGTGGAGTTGGTGGCATGTGAAACCCGCATGTGGAGCATTCGTTTGTGTGGGATGCTCTACCAGGTTCATTCCTAGATAATGCACTCAAAGGGCACTAAGCATAGAGTGTGAAAACTGAGTTTCCTTGAGAGCTGCTTGGAAGCCTGATGGTGTGTGAAGTTAGTGAGCCAAATGGAGTTGTTCTCCCACAAGAACCACTCGGCTGATCCTTCTTCAATATGCCCTTCACCAACATGCAGTGTTTCCTTGATTGAATTAGCTCTCACACCAATATTTGCGTCTAGAGCCTTTGCATTGAGGGCTATCTGAAAACCGCTGTGCCGCTGAAGTTGCCTGTGAATGTGGAGTTGGTGGCATGTGAAACCCGCATGTGGAGCATTCGTTTGTGTGGGATGCTCTACCAGGTTCATTCCTAGATAATGCACTCAAAGGGCACTAAGCATAGAGTGTGAAAACTGAGTTTCCTTGAGAGCTGCTTGGAAGCCTGATGGTGTGTGAAGTTAGTGAGCCAAATGGAGTTGTTCTCCCACAAGAACCACTCGGCTGATCCTTCTTCAATATGCCCTTCACCAACATGCAGTGTTTCCTTGATTGAATTAGCTCTCACACCAATATTTGCGTCTAGAGCCTTTGCATTGAGGGCTATCTGAAAACGGCTGTGGCGCTGAAGTTGCCTGTGAATGTGGAGTTGGTGGCATGTGAAACCCGCATGTGGAGCATTCGTTTGTGTGGGATGCTCTACCAGGTTCATTCCTAGATAATGCACTCAAAGGGCACTAAGCATAGAGTGTGAAAACTGAGTTTCCTTGAGAGCTGCTTGGAAGCCTGATGGTGTGTGAAGTTAGTGAGCCAAATGGAGTTGTTCTCCCACAAGAACCACTTGGCTGATCCTTCTTCAATATGCCCTTCACCAACATGCAGTGTTTCCTTGATTGAATTAGCTCTCACACCAATATTTGCGTCTAGAGCCTTTGCATTGAGGGCTATCTGAAAACGGCTGTGGCGCTGAAGTTGCCTGTGAATGTGGAGTTGGTGGCATGTGAAACCCGCATGTGGAGCATTCGTTTGTGTGGGATGCTCTACCAGGTTCATTCCTAGATAATGCACTCAAAGGGCACTAAGCATAGAGTGTGAAAACTGAGTTTCCTTGAGAGCTGCTTGGAAGCCTGATGGTGTGTGAAGTTAGTGAGCCAAATGGAGTTGTTCTCCCACAAGAACCACTCGGCTGATCCTTCTTCAATATGCCCTTCACCAACATGCAGTGTTTCCTTGATTGAATTAGCTCTCACACCAATATTTGCGTCTAGAGCCTTTGCATTGAGGGCTATCTGAAAACCGCTGTGCCGCTGAAGTTGCCTGTGAATGTGGAGTTGGTGGCATGTGAAACCCGCATGTGGAGCATTCGTTTGTGTGGGATGCTCTACCAGGTTCATTCCTAGATAATGCACTCAAAGGGCACTAAGCATAGAGTGTGAAAACTGAGTTTCCTTGAGAGCTGCTTGGAAGCCTGATGGTGTGTGAAGTTAGTGAGCCAAATGGAGTTGTTCTCCCACAAGAACCACTCGGCTGATCCTTCTTCAATATGCCCTTCACCAACATGCAGTGTTTCCTTGATTGAATTAGCTCTCACACCAATATTTGCGTCTAGAGCCTTTGCATTGAGGGCTATCTGAAAACGGCTGTGGCGCTGAAGTTGCCTGTGAATGTGGAGTTGGTGGCATGTGAAACCCGCATGTGGAGCATTCGTTTGTGTGGGATGCTCTACCAGGTTCATTCCTAGATAATGCACTCAAAGGGCACTAAGCATAGAGTGTGAAAACTGAGTTTCCTTGAGAGCTGCTTGGAAGCCTGATGGTGTGTGAAGTTAGTGAGCCAAATGGAGTTGTTCTCCCACAAGAACCACTTGGCTGATCCTTCTTCAATATGCCCTTCACCAACATGCAGTGTTTCCTTGATTGAATTAGCTCTCACACCAATATTTGCGTCTAGAGCCTTTGCATTGAGGGCTATCTGAAAACGGCTGTGGCGCTGAAGTTGCCTGTGAATGTGGAGTTGGTGGCATGTGAAACCCGCATGTGGAGCATTCGTTTGTGTGGGATGCTCTACCAGGTTCATTTCAGTGCTAGCCATAAAAAGGGCACTAAGCATAGAGTGTGAAAACTGAGTTTCCTTGAGAGCTGCTTGGAAGCCTGATGTTGTGTGAAGTTAGTGAGCCAAATGGAGTTGTTCTCCCACAAGAACCACTCGGCTGATCCTTCTTCAATATGCCCTTCACCAACAGGCAGTGTTTCCTTGATTGAATTAGCTCTCACACCAATATTTGCTTCAAGAGCCTTTGCATTGAGGGCTATCTGAAAACGGCTGTGGCGCTGAAGTTGCCTGTGAATGTGGAGTTGGTGGCATGTGAAACCCGCATGTGGAGCATTCGTTTGTGTGGGATGCTCTACCAGGTTCATTCCTAGATAATACACTCAAAGGGCACTAAGCATAGAGTGTGAAAACTGAGTTTCCTTGAGAGCTGCTTGGAAGCCTGATGGTGTGTGAAGTTAGTGAGCCAAATGGAGTTGTTCTCCCACCAGAACCATTCGGCTGATCCTTCTTCAATATGCCCTTCACCAACATGCAGTGTTTCCTTGATTGAATTAGCTCTCACACCAATATTTGCGTCTAGAGCCTTTGCATTGAGGGCTATCTGAAAACGGCTGTGGCGCTGAAGTTGCCTGTGAATGTGGAGTTGGTGGCATGTGAAACCCGCATGTGGAGCATTCGTTTGTGTGGGATGCTCTACCAGGTTCATTTCAGTGCTAGCCATAAAAAGGGCACTAAGCATAGAGTGTGAAAACTGAGTTTCCTTGAGAGCTGCTTGGAAGCCTGATGGTGTGTGAAGTTAGTGAGCCAAATGGAGTTGTTCTCCCACAAGAACCACTCGGCTGATCCTTCTTCAATATGCCCTTCACCAACATGCAGTGTTTCCTTGATTGAATTAGCTCTCACACCAATATTTGCGTCTAGAGCCTTTGCATTGAGGGCTATCTGAAAACGGCTGTGGCGCTGAAGTTGCCTGTGAATGTGGAGTTGGTGGCATGTGAAACCCGCATGTGGAGCATTCGTTTGTGTGGGATGCTCTACCAGGTTCATTCCTTGATAATGCATTCAAAGGGCACTAAGCATAGAGTGTGAAAACTGAGTTTCCTTGAGAGCTGCTTGGAAGCCTGATGGTGTGTGAAGTTAGTGAGCCAAATGGAGTTGTTCTCCCACAAGAACCACTTGGTTGATCCTTCTTCAATATGCCCTTCACCAACATGCAGTGTTTCCTTGATTGAATTAGCTCTCACACCAATATTTGCGTCTAGAGCCTTTGCATTGAGGGCTATCTGAAAACGGCTGTGGCGCTGAAGTTGCCTATGAATCTGGAGTTGGTGGCATGTGAAACCCGCGTGTGGAGCATTCGTTTGTGTGGGATGCTCTACCAGGTTCATTCCTAGATAATGCACTCAAAGGGCACTAAGCATAGAGTGTGAAAACTGAGTTTCCTTGAGAGCTGCTTGGAAGCCTGATGGTGTGTGAAGTTAGTGAGCCAAATGGAGTTGTTCTCCCACAAGAACCACTCGGCTGATCCTTCTTCAATATGCCCTTCACCAACATGCAGTGTTTCCTTGATTGAATTAGCTCTCACACCAATATTTGCGTCTAGAGCCTTTGCATTGAGGGCTATCTGAAAACGGCTGTGGCGCTGAAGTTGCCTGTGAATGTGGAGTTGGTGGCATGTGAAACCCGCATGTGGAGCATTCGTTTGTGTGGGATGCTCTACCAGGTTCATTTCATTCCTAGCCATACAGAGGGCACGAAGTATAGAGCGTGAAAACTGAGTTTCCTTGAGAGCTGTTTGGAAGCCTGATGGTGTGTGAAGTTAGTGAGCCAAATGGAGTTGTTCTCCCACAAGAACCACTCGGCTGATCCTTCTTCAATATGCCCTTCACCAACATGCAGTGTTTCCTTGATTGAATTAGCTCTCACACCAATATTTGCGTCTAGAGCCTTTGCATTGAGGGCTATCTGAAAACGGCTGTGGCGCTGAAGTTGCCTGTGAATGTGGAGTTGGTGGCATGTGAAACCCGCATGTGGAGCATTCGTTTGTGTGGGATGCTCTACCAGGTTCATTCCTAGATAATGCACTCAAAGGGCACTAAGCATAGAGTGTGAAAACTGAGTTTCCTTGAGAGCTGCTTGGAAGCCTGATGGTGTGTGAAGTTAGTGAGCCAAATGGAGTTGTTCTCCCACCAGAACCATTCGGCTGATCCTTCTTCAATATGCCCTTCACCAACATGCAGTGTTTCCTTGATTGAATTAGCTCTCACACCAATATTTGCGTCTAGAGCCTTTGCATTGAGGGCTATCTGAAAACGGCTGTGGCGCTGAAGTTGCCTGTGAATGTGGAGTTGGTGGCATGTGAAACCCGCATGTGGAGCATTCGTTTGTGTGGGATGCTCTACCAGGTTCATTTCATTCCTAGCCATACAAAGGGCACTAAGCATAGAGCGTGAAAACTGAGTTTCCTTGAGAGCTGCTTGGAAGCCTGATGGTGTGTGAAGTTAGTGAGCCAAATGGAGTTGTTCTCCCACAAGAACCACTCGGCTGATCCTTCTTCAATATGCCCTTCACCAACATGCAGTGTTTCCTTGATTGAATTAGCTCTCACACCAATATTTGCGTCTAGAGCCTTTGCATTGAGGGCTATCTGAAAACGGCTGTGGCGCTGAAGTTGCCTGTGAATGTGGAGTTGGTGGCATGTGAAACCCGCATGTGGAGCATTCGTTTGTGTGGGATGCTCTACCAGGTTCATTCCTAGATAATGCACTCAAAGGGCACTAAGCATAGAGTGTGAAAACTGAGTTTCCTTGAGAGCTGCTTGGAAGCCTGATGGTGTGTGAAGTTAGTGAGCCAAATGGAGTTGTTCTCCCACAAGAACCACTCGGCTGATCCTTCTTCAATATGCCCTTCACCAACATGCAGTGTTTCCTTGATTGAATTAGCTCTCACACCAATATTTGCGTCTAGAGCCTTTGCATTGAGGGCTATCTGAAAACGGCTGTGGCGCTGAAGCTGCCTGTGAATGTGGAGTTGGTGGCATGTGAAACCCGCATGTGGAGCATTCGTTTGTGTGGGATGCTCTACCAGGTTCATTTCAGTCCTAGCCATACAAAGGGCACTAAGCATAGAGCATGAAAACTGAGTTTCCTTCAGAGCTGCTTGGAAGCCTGATGGTGTGTGAAGTTAGTGAGCCAAATGGAGTTGTTCTCCCACAAGAACCACTCGGCTGATCCTTCTTCAATATGCCCTTCACCAACATGCAGTGTTTCCTTGATTGAATTAGCTCTCACACCAATATTTGCGTCTAGAGCCTTTGCATTGAGGGCTATCTGAAAACGGCTGTGGCGCTGAAGTTGCCTGTGAATGTGGAGTTGGTGGCATGTGAAACCCGCATGTGGAGCATTCGTTTGTGTGGGATGCTCTACCAGGTTCATTCCTAGATAATGCACTCAAAGGGCACTAAGCATAGAGTGTGAAAACTGAGTTTCCTTGAGAGCTGCTTGGAAGCCTGATGGTGTGTGAAGTTAGTGAGCCAAATGGAGTTGTTCTCCCACAAGAACCACTCGGCTGATCCTTCTTCAATATGCCCTTCACCAACATGCAGTGTTTCCTTGATTGAATTAGCTCTCACACCAATATTTGCGTCTAGAGCCTTTGCATTGAGGGCTATCTGAAAACGGCTGTGGCGCTGAAGTTGCCTGTGAATGTGGAGTTGGTGGCATGTGAAACCCGCATGTGGAGCATTCGTTTGTGTGGGATGCTCTACCAGGTTCATTCCTAGATAATGCACTCAAAGGGCACTAAGCATAGAGTGTGAAAACTGAGTTTCCTTCAGAGCTGCTTGGAAGCCTGATGGTGTGTGAAGTTAGTGAGCCAAATGGAGTTGTTCTCCCACAAGAACCACTCGGCTGATCCTTCTTCAATATGCCCTTCACCAACATGCAGTGTTTCCTTGATTGAATTAGCTCTCACACCAATATTTGCGTCTAGAGCCTTTGCATTGAGGGCTATCTGAAAACGGCTGTGGCGCTGAAGTTGCCTGTGAATGTGGAGTTGGTGGCATGTGAAACCCGCATGTGGAGCATTCGTTTGTGTGGGATGCTCTACCAGGTTCATTTCATTCCTAGCCATACAAAGGGCACTAAGCATGGAGCGTGAAAACTGAGTTTCCTTGAGAGCTGCTTGGAAGCCTGATGGTGTGTGAAGTTAGTGAGCCAAATGGAGTTGTTCTCCCACAAGAACCACTCGGCTGATCCTTCTTCAATATGCCCTTCACCAACATGCAGTGTTTCCTTGATTGAATTAGCTCTCACACCAATATTTGCGTCTAGAGCCTTTGCATTGAGGGCTATCTGAAAACGGCTGTGGCGCTGAAGTTGCCTGTGAATGTGGAGTTGGTGGCATGTGAAACCCGCATGTGGAGCATTCGTTTGTGTGGGATGCTCTACCAGGTTCATTCCTAGATAATGCACTCAAAGGGCACTAAGCATAGAGTGTGAAAACTGAGTTTCCTTGAGAGCTGCTTGGAAGCCTGATGGTGTGTGAAGTTAGTGAGCCAAATGGAGTTGTTCTCCCACAAGAACCACTCGGCTGATCCTTCTTCAATATGCCCTTCACCAACATGCAGTGTTTCCTTGATTGAATTAGCTCTCACACCAATATTTGCGTCTAGAGCCTTTGCATTGAGGGCTATCTGAAAACGGCTGTGGCGCTGAAGTTGCCTGTGAATGTGGAGTTGGTGGCATGTGAAACCCGCATGTGGAGCATTCGTTTGTGTGGGATGCTCTACCAGGTTCATTTCAGTCCTAGCCATACAAAGGGCACTAAGCATAGAGCGTGAAAACTGAGTTTCCTTCAGAGCTGCTTGGAAGCCTGATGGTGTGTTAAGTTAGTGAGCCAAATGGAGTTGTTCTCCCACAAGAACCACTCGGCTGATCCTTCTTCAATATGCCCTTCACCAACATGCAGTGTTTCCTTGATTGAATTAGCTCTCACACCAATATTTGCGTCTAGAGCCTTTGCATTGAGGGCTATCTGAAAACGGCTGTGGCGCTGAAGTTGCCTGTGAATGTGGAGTTGGTGGCATGTGAAACCCGCATGTGGAGCATTCGTTTGTGTGGGATGCTCTACCAGGTTCATTTCAGTCATAGGCACTCAAAGGGCACTAAGCATAGAGCGTGAAAACTGAGTTTCCTTCAGAGCTGCTTGGAAGCCTGATGGTGTGTGAAGTTAGTGAGCCAAATGGAGTTGTTCTCCCACAAGAACCACTCGGCTGATCCTTCTTCAATATGCCCTTCACCAACATGCAGTGTTTCCTTGATTGAATTAGCTCTCACACCAATATTTGCGTCTAGAGCCTTTGCATTGAGGGCTATCTGAAAACGGCTGTGGCGCTGAAGTTGCCTGTGAATGTGGAGTTGGTGGCATGTGAAACCCGCATGTGGAGCATTCGTTTGTGTGGGATGCTCTACCAGGTTCATTTCAGTCCTAGGCACTCAAAGGGCACTAAGCATAGAGCGTGAAAACTGAGTTTCCTTGAGAGCTGCTTGGAAGCCTGATGGTGTGTGAAGTTAGTGAGCCAAATGGAGTTGTTCTCCCACAAGAACCACTCGGCTGATCCTTCTTCAATATGCCCTTCACCAACATGCAGTGTTTCCTTGATTGAATTAGCTCTCACACCAATATTTGCGTCTAGAGCCTTTGCATTGAGGGCTATCTGAAAACGGCTGTGGCGCTGAAGTTGCCTGTGAATGTGGAGTTGGTGGCATGTGAAACCCGCATGTGGAGCATTCGTTTGTGTGGGATGCTCTACCAGGTTCATTCCTAGATAATGCACTCAAAGGGCACTAAGCATAGAGTGTGAAAACTGAGTTTCCTTGAGAGCTGCTTGGAAGCCTGATGGTGTGTGAAGTTAGTGAGCCAAATGGAGTTGTTCTCCCACAAGAACCACTCGGCTGATCCTTCTTCAATATGCCCTTCACCAACATGCAGTGTTTCCTTGATTGAATTAGCTCTCACACCAATATTTGCGTCTAGAGCCTTTGCATTGAGGGCTATCTGAAAACGGCTGTGGCGCTGAAGTTGCCTGTGAATGTGGAGTTGGTGGCATGTGAAACCCGCATGTGGAGCATTCGTTTGTGTGGGATGCTCTACCAGGTTCATTTCAGTCCTAGCCATACAAAGGGCACTAAGCATAGAGCGTGAAAACTGAGTTTCCTTCAGAGCTGCTTGGAAGCCTGATGGTGTGTGAAGTTAGTGAGCCAAATGGAGTTGTTCTCCCACAAGAACCACTCGGCTGATCCTTCTTCAATATGCCCTTCACCAACATGCAGTGTTTCCTTGATTGAATTAGCTCTCACACCAATATTTGCGTCTAGAGCCTTTGCATTGAGGGCTATCTGAAAACGGCTGTGGCGCTGAAGTTGCCTGTGAATGTGGAGTTGGTGGCATGTGAAACCCGCATGTGGAGCATTCGTTTGTGTGGGATGCTCTACCAGGTTCATTCCTAGATAATGCACTCAAAGGGCACTAAGCATAGAGTGTGAAAACTGAGTTTCCTTGAGAGCTGCTTGGAAGCCTGATGGTGTGTGAAGTTAGTGAGCCAAATGGAGTTGTTCTCCCACAAGAACCACTCGGCTGATCCTTCTTCAATATGCCCTTCACCAACATGCAGTGTTTCCTTGATTGAATTAGCTCTCACACCAATATTTGCGTCTAGAGCCTTTGCATTGAGGGCTATCTGAAAATGGCTGTGGCGCTGAAGTTGCCTGTGAATGTGGAGTTGGTGGCATGTGAAACCCGCATGTGGAGCATTCGTTTGTGTGGCATGCTCTACCAGGTTCATTCCTAGATAATGCACTCAAAGGGCACTAAGCATAGAGTGTGAAAACTGAGTTTCCTTCAGAGCTGTTTGGAAGCCTGATGGTGTGTGAAGTTAGTGAGCCAAATGGAGTTGTTCTCCCACAAGAACCACTCAGCTGATCCTTCTTCAATATGCCCTTCACCAACATGCAGTGTTTCCTTGATTGAATTAGCTCTCACACCAATATTTGCGTCTAGATCCTTTGCATTGAGGGCTATCTGAAAACGGCTGTGGCGCTGAAGTTGCCTGTGAATGTGGAGTTGGTGGCATGTGAAACCCGCATGTGGAGCATTCGTTTGTGTGGGATGCTCTACCAGGTTCATTTCATTCCTAGACATACAAAGGGCACTAAGCATGGAGCGTGAAAACTGAGTTTCCTTGAGAGCTGCTTGGAAGCCTGATGGTGTGTGAAGTTAGTGAGCCAAATGGAGTTGTTCTCCCACAAGAACCACTCGGCTGATCCTTCTTCAATATGCCCTTCACCAACATGCAGTGTTTCCTTGATTCAATTAGCTCTCACACCAATATTTGCGTCTAGAGCCTTTGCATTGAGGGCTATCTGAAAACGGCTGTGGCGCTGAAGTTGCCTGTGAATGTGGAGTTGGTGGCATGTGAAACCCGCATGTGGAGCATTCGTTTGTGTGGGATGCTCTACCAGGTTCATTCCTAGATAATGCACTCAAAGGGCACTAAGCATAGAGTGTGAAAACTGAGTTTCCTTGAGAGCTGCTTGGAAGCCTGATGGTGTGTGAAGTTAGTGAGCCAAATGGAGTTGTTCTCCCACAAGAACCACTCGGCTGATCCTTCTTCAATATGCCCTTCACCAACATGCAGTGTTTCCTTGATTGAATTAGCTCTCACACCAATATTTGCGTCTAGAGCCTTTGCATTGAGGGCTATCTGAAAATGGCTGTGGCGCTGAAGTTGCCTGTGAATGTGGAGTTGGTGGCATGTGAAACCCGCATGTGGAGCATTCGTTTGTGTGGCATGCTCTACCAGGTTCATTCCTAGATAATGCACTCAAAGGGCACTAAGCATAGAGTGTGAAAACTGAGTTTCCTTCAGAGCTGTTTGGAAGCCTGATGGTGTGTGAAGTTAGTGAGCCAAATGGAGTTGTTCTCCCACAAGAACCACTCAGCTGATCCTTCTTCAATATGCCCTTCACCAACATGCAGTGTTTCCTTGATTGAATTAGCTCTCACACCAATATTTGCTTCTAGAGCCTTTGCATTGAGGGCTATCTGAAAACGGCTGTGGCGCTGAAGTTGCCTGTGAATGTGGAGTTGGTGGCATGTGAAACCCGCATGTGGAGCATTCGTTTGTGTGGGATGCTCTATCAGGTTCATTTCATTCCTAGCCATACAAAGGGCACTAAGCATGGAGCGTGAAAACTGAGTTTCCTTGAGAGCTGCTTGGAAGCCTGATGGTGTGTGAAGTTAGTGAGCCAAATGGAGTTGTTCTCCCACAAGAACCACTCGGCTGATCCTTCTTCAATATGCCCTTCACCAACATGCAGTGTTTCCTTGATTGAATTAGCTCTCACACCAATATTTGCGTCTAGAGCCTTTGCATTGAGGGCTATCTGAAAACGGCTGTGGCGCTGAAGTTGCCTGTGAATGTGGAGTTGGTGGCATGTGAAACCCGCATGTGGAGCATTCGTTTGTGTGGGATGCTCTACCAGGTTCATTTCATTCCTAGCCATACAAAGGGCACTAAGCATGGAGCGTGAAAACTGAGTTTCCTTGAGAGCTGCTTGGAAGCCTGATGGTGTGTGAAGTTAGTGAGCCAAATGGAGTTGTTCTCCCACAAGAACCACTCGGCTGATCCTTCTTCAATATGCCCTTCACCAACATGCAGTGTTTCCTTGATTGAATTAGCTCTCACACCAATATTTGCGTCTAGAGCCTTTGCATTGAGGGCTATCTGAAAACGGCTGTGGCGCTGAAGTTGCCTGTGAATGTGGAGTTGGTGGCATGTGAAACCCGCATGTGGAGCATTCGTTTGTGTGGGATGCTCTCCAAGCTTCATTTCAGTCCTAGGCCCTCAAAGGGCACTAAGCATAGAGTGTGAAAACTGAGTTTCCTTGAGAGCTGCTTGGAAGCCTGATGGTGTGTGAAGTTAGTGAGCCAAATGGAGTTGTTCTCCCACAAGAACCACTCGGCTGATCCTTCTTCAATATGCCCTTCACCAACATGCAGTGTTTCCTTGATTGAATTAGCTCTCACACCAATATTTGCGTCTAGAGCCTTTGCATTGAGGGCTATCTGAAAACGGCTGTGGCGCTGAAGTTGCCTGTGAATGTGGAGTTGGTGGCATGTGAAACCCGCATGTGGAGCATTCGTTTGTGTGGGATGCTCTACCAGGTTCATTTCAGTCCTAGCCATACAAAGGGCACTAAGCATAGAGCGTGAAAACTGAGTTTCCTTCAGAGCTGCTTGGAAGCCTGATGGTGTGTGAAGTTAGTGAGCCAAATGGAGTTGTTCTCCCACAAGAACCACTCGGCTGATCCTTCTTCAATATGCCCTTCACCAACATGCAGTGTTTCCTTGATTGAATTAGCTCTCACACCAATATTTGCGTCTAGAGCCTTTGCATTGAGGGCTATCTGAAAACGGCTGTGGCGCTGAAGTTGCCTGTGAATGTGGAGTTGGTGGCATGTGAAACCCGCATGTGGAGCATTCGTTTGTGTGGGATGCTCTACCAGGTTCATTTCAGTCCTAGGCACTCAAAGGGCACTAAGCATAGAGCGTGAAAACTGAGTTTCCTTCAGAGCTGCTTGGAAGCCTGATGGTGTGTGAAGTTAGTGAGCCAAATGGAGTTGTTCTCCCACAAGAACCACTCGGCTGATCCTTCTTCAATATGCCCTTCACCAACATGCAGTGTTTCCTTGATTGAATTAGCTCTCACACCAATATTTGCGTCTAGAGCCTTTGCATTGAGGGCTATCTGAAAACCGCTGTGGCGCTGAAGTTGCCTGTGAATGTGGAGTTGGTGGCATGTGAAACCCGCATGTGGAGCATTCGTTTGTGTGGGATGCTCTACCAGGTTCATTTCAGTCCTAGGCACTCAAAGGGCACTAAGCATAGAGCGTGAAAACTGAGTTTCCTTGAGAGCTGCTTGGAAGCCTGATGGTGTGTGAAGTTAGTGAGCCAAATGGAGTTGTTCTCCCACAAGAACCACTCGGCTGATCCTTCTTCAATATGCCCTTCACCAACATGCAGTGTTTCCTTGATTGAATTAGCTCTCACACCAATATTTGCGTCTAGAGCCTTTGCATTGAGGGCTATCTGAAAACGGCTGTGGCGCTGAAGTTGCCTGTGAATGTGGAGTTGGTGGCATGTGAAACCCGCATGTGGAGCATTCGTTTGTGTGGGATGCTCTACCAGGTTCATTCCTAGATAATGCACTCAAAGGGCACTAAGCATAGAGTGTGAAAACTGAGTTTCCTTGAGAGCTGCTTGGAAGCCTGATGGTGTGTGAAGTTAGTGAGCCAAATGGAGTTGTTCTCCCACAAGAACCACTCGGCTGATCCTTCTTCAATATGCCCTTCACCAACATGCAGTGTTTCCTTGATTGAATTAGCTCTCACACCAATATTTGCGTCTAGAGCCTTTGCATTGAGGGCTATCTGAAAACGGCTGTGGCGCTGAAGTTGCCTGTGAATGTGGAGTTGGTGGCATGTGAAACCCGCATGTGGAGCATTCGTTTGTGTGGGATGCTCTACCAGGTTCATTTCAGTCCTAGCCATACAAAGGGCACTAAGCATAGAGCGTGAAAACTGAGTTTCCTTCAGAGCTGCTTGGAAGCCTGATGGTGTGTGAAGTTAGTGAGCCAAATGGAGTTGTTCTCCCACAAGAACCACTCGGCTGATCCTTCTTCAATATGCCCTTCACCAACATGCAGTGTTTCCTTGATTCAATTAGCTCTCACACCAATATTTGCGTCTAGAGCCTTTGCATTGAGGGCTATCTGAAAACGGCTGTGGCGCTGAAGTTGCCTGTGAATGTGGAGTTGGTGGCATGTGAAACCCGCATGTGGAGCATTCGTTTGTGTGGGATGCTCTACCAGGTTCATTCCTAGATAATGCACTCAAAGGGCACTAAGCATAGAGTGTGAAAACTGAGTTTCCTTGAGAGCTGCTTGGAAGCCTGATGGTGTGTGAAGTTAGTGAGCCAAATGGAGTTGTTCTCCCACAAGAACCACTCGGCTGATCCTTCTTCAATATGCCCTTCACCAACATGCAGTGTTTCCTTGATTGAATTAGCTCTCACACCAATATTTGCGTCTAGAGCCTTTGCATTGAGGGCTATCTGAAAACGGCTGTGGCGCTGAAGTTGCCTGTGAATGTGGAGTTGGTGGCATGTGAAACCCGCATGTGGAGCATTCGTTTGTGTGGGATGCTCTACCAGGTTCATTTCAGTCCTAGCCATACAAAGGGCACTAAGCATAGAGCGTGAAAACTGAGTTTCCTTCAGAGCTGCTTGGAAGCCTGATGGTGTGTGAAGTTAGTGAGCCAAATGGAGTTGTTCTCCCACAAGAACCACTCGGCTGATCCTTCTTCAATATGCCCTTCACCAACATGCAGTGTTTCCTTGATTGAATTAGCTCTCACACCAATATTTGCGTCTAGAGCCTTTGCATTGAGGGCTATCTGAAAACGGCTGTGGCGCTGAAGTTGCCTGTGAATGTGGAGTTGGTGGCATGTGAAACCCGCATGTGGAGCATTCGTTTGTGTGGGATGCTCTACCAGGTTCATTTCAGTCCTAGGCACTCAAAGGGCACTAAGCATAGAGCGTGAAAACTGAGTTTCCTTCAGAGCTGCTTGGAAGCCTGATGGTGTGTGAAGTTAGTGAGCCAAATGGAGTTGTTCTCCCACAAGAACCACTCGGCTGATCCTTCTTCAATATGCCCTTCACCAACATGCAGTGTTTCCTTGATTGAATTAGCTCTCACACCAATATTTGCGTCTAGAGCCTTTGCATTGAGGGCTATCTGAAAACCGCTGTGGCGCTGAAGTTGCCTGTGAATGTGGAGTTGGTGGCATGTGAAACCCGCATGTGGAGCATTCGTTTGTGTGGGATGCTCTACCAGGTTCATTTCAGTCCTAGGCACTCAAAGGGCACTAAGCATAGAGCGTGAAAACTGAGTTTCCTTGAGAGCTGCTTGGAAGCCTGATGGTGTGTGAAGTTAGTGAGCCAAATGGAGTTGTTCTCCCACAAGAACCACTCGGCTGATCCTTCTTCAATATGCCCTTCACCAACATGCAGTGTTTCCTTGATTGAATTAGCTCTCACACCAATATTTGCGTCTAGAGCCTTTGCATTGAGGGCTATCTGAAAACGGCTGTGGCGCTGAAGTTGCCTGTGAATGTGGAGTTGGTGGCATGTGAAACCCGCATGTGGAGCATTCGTTTGTGTGGGATGCTCTACCAGGTTCATTCCTAGATAATGCACTCAAAGGGCACTAAGCATAGAGTGTGAAAACTGAGTTTCCTTGAGAGCTGCTTGGAAGCCTGATGGTGTGTGAAGTTAGTGAGCCAAATGGAGTTGTTCTCCCACAAGAACCACTCGGCTGATCCTTCTTCAATATGCCCTTCACCAACATGCAGTGTTTCCTTGATTGAATTAGCTCTCACACCAATATTTGCGTCTAGAGCCTTTGCATTGAGGGCTATCTGAAAACGGCTGTGGCGCTGAAGTTGCCTGTGAATGTGGAGTTGGTGGCATGTGAAACCCGCATGTGGAGCATTCGTTTGTGTGGGATGCTCTACCAGGTTCATTTCAGTCCTAGCCATACAAAGGGCACTAAGCATAGAGCGTGAAAACTGAGTTTCCTTCAGAGCTGCTTGGAAGCCTGATGGTGTGTGAAGTTAGTGAGCCAAATGGAGTTGTTCTCCCACAAGAACCACTCGGCTGATCCTTCTTCAATATGCCCTTCACCAACATGCAGTGTTTCCTTGATTCAATTAGCTCTCACACCAATATTTGCGTCTAGAGCCTTTGCATTGAGGGCTATCTGAAAACGGCTGTGGCGCTGAAGTTGCCTGTGAATGTGGAGTTGGTGGCATGTGAAACCCGCATGTGGAGCATTCGTTTGTGTGGGATGCTCTACCAGGTTCATTCCTAGATAATGCACTCAAAGGGCACTAAGCATAGAGTGTGAAAACTGAGTTTCCTTGAGAGCTGCTTGGAAGCCTGATGGTGTGTGAAGTTAGTGAGCCAAATGGAGTTGTTCTCCCACAAGAACCACTCGGCTGATCCTTCTTCAATATGCCCTTCACCAACATGCAGTGTTTCCTTGATTGAATTAGCTCTCACACCAATATTTGCGTCTAGAGCCTTTGCATTGAGGGCTATCTGAAAACGGCTGTGGCGCTGAAGTTGCCTGTGAATGTGGAGTTGGTGGCATGTGAAACCCGCATGTGGAGCATTCGTTTGTGTGGCATGCTCTACCAGGTTCATTCCTAGATAATGCACTCAAAGGGCACTAAGCATAGAGTGTGAAAACTGAGTTTCCTTGAGAGCTGCTTGGAAGCCTGATGGTGTGTGAAGTTAGTGAGCCAAATGGAGTTGTTCTCCCACAAAAACCACTCGGCTGATCCTTCTTCAATATGCCCTTCACCAACATGCAGTGTTTCCTTGATTGAATTAGCTCTCACACCAATATTTGCGTCTAGAGCCTTTGCATTGAGGGCTATCTGAAAACGGCTGTGGCGCTGAAGTTGCCTGTGAATGTGGAGTTGGTGGCATGTGAAACCCGCATGTGGAGCATTCGTTTGTGTGGGATGCTCTACCAGGTTCATTCCTAGATAATGCACTCAAAGGGCACTAAGCATAGAGTGTGAAAACTGAGTTTCCTTGAGAGCTGCTTGGAAGCCTGATGGTGTGTGAAGTTAGTGAGCCAAATGGAGTTGTTCTCCCACAAGAACCACTCGGCTGATCCTTCTTCAATATGCCCTTCACCAACATGCAGTGTTTCCTTGATTGAATTAGCTCTCACACCAATATTTGCGTCTAGAGCCTTTGCATTGAGGGCTATCTGAAAACGGCTGTGGCGCTGAAGTTGCCTGTGAATGTGGAGTTGCTGGCATGTGAAACCCGCATGTGGAGCATTCGTTTGTGTGGGATGCTCTACCAGGTTCATTTCAGTGCTAGTCATACAAAGGGCACTAAGCATAGAGTGTGAAAACTGAGTTTCCTTGAGAGCTGCTTGGAAGCCTGATGGTGTGTGAAGTTAGTGAGCCAAATGGAGTTGTTCTCCCACAAGAACCACTCGGCTGATCCTTCTTCAATATGCCCTTCACCAACATGCAGTGTTTCCTTGATTGAATTAGCTCTCACACCAATATTTGCGTCTAGAGCCTTTGCATTGAGGGCTATCTGAAAACGGCTGTGGCGCTGAAGTTGCCTGTGAATGTGAAGTTGGTGGCATGTGAAACCCGCATGTGGAGCATTCGTTTGTGTGGGATGCTCTACCAGGTTCATTCCTAGATAATGCACTCAAAGGGCACTAAGCATAGAGTGTGAAAACTGAGTTTCCTTGAGAGCTGTTTGGAAGCCTGATGGTGTGTGAAGTTAGTGAGCCAAATGGAGTTGTTCTCCCACAAGAACCACTCGGCTGATCCTTCTTCAATATGCCCTTCACCAACATGCAGTGTTTCCTTGATTGAATTAGCTCTCACACCAATATTTGCGTCTAGAGCCTTTGCATTGAGGGCTATCTGAAAACGGCTGTAGCGCTGAAGTTGCCTGTGAATGTGGAGTTGGTGGCATGTGAAACCCGCATGTGGAGCATTCGTTTGTGTGGGATGCTCTACCAGGTTCATTCCTAGATAATGCACTCAAAGGGCACTAAGCATAGAGTGTGAAAACTGAGTTTCCTTGAGAGCTGTTTGGAAGCCTGATGGTGTGTGAAGTTAGTGAGCCAAATGGAGTTGTTCTCCCACAAGAACCACTCGGCTGATCCTTCTTCAATACGCCCTTCACCAACATGCAGTGTTTCCTTGATTGAATTAGCTCTCACACCAATATTTGCGTCTAGAGCCTTTGCATTGAGGGCTATCTGAAAACGGCTGTGGCGCTGAAGTTGCCTGTGAATGTGGAGTGGGTGGCATGTGAAACCCGCTTGTGGAGCATTCGTTTGTGTGGGATGCTCTACCAGGTTCATTTCATTCCTAGCCATGTAAAGGGCACTAAGCATAGAGTGTGAAAACTGAGTTTCCTTGAGAGCTGCTTGGAAGCCTGATGGTGTGTGAAGTTAGTGAGCCAAATGGAGTTGTTCTCCCACAAGAACCACTCGGCTGATCCTTCTTCAATATGCCCTTCAACATGCAGTGTTTCCTTGATTGAATTAGCTCTCACACCAATATTTGCGTCTAGAGCCTTTGCATTGAGGGCTATCTGAAAACGGCTGTGGCGCTGAAGTTGCCTGTAATGTGGAGTTGGTGGCATGTGAAACCCGCATGTGGAGCATTCGTTTGTGTGGGATGCTCTACCAGGTTCATTCCTAGATAATGCACTCAAAGGGCACTAAGCATAGAGTGTGAAAACTGAGTTTCCTTGAGAGCTGCTTGGAAAGCCTGATGGTGTGTGAAGTTAGTGAGCCAAATGGAGTTGTTCTCCCACAAGAACCACTCGGCTGATCCTTCTTCAATATGCCCTTCACCAACATGCAGTGTTTCCTTGATTGAATTAGCTCTCACACCAATATTTGCGTCTAGAGCCTTTGCATTGAGGGCTATCTGAAAACGGCTGTGGCGCTGAAGTTGCCTGTGAATGTGGAGTTGGTGGCATGTGAAACCCGCATGTGGAGCATTCGTTTGTGTGGGATGCTCTACCAGGTTCATTCCTAGATAATGCACTCAAAGGGCACTAAGCATAGAGTGTGAAAACTGAGTTTCCTTGAGAGCTGCTTGGAAGCCTGATGGTGTGTGAAGTTAGTGAGCCAAATGGAGTTGTTCTCCCACAAGAACCACTCGGCTGATCCTTCTTCAATATGCCCTTCACCAACATGCAGTGTTTCCTTGATTGAATTAGCTCTCACACCAATATTTGCGTCTAGAGCCTTTGCATTGAGGGCTATCTGAAAACGGCTGTGGCGCTGAAGTTGCCTGTGAATGTGGAGTTGGTGGCATGTTAAACCCGCATGTGGAGCATTCGTTTGTGTGGGATGCTCTACCAGGTTCATTCCTAGATCCTTGCCATACAAAGGGCACTAAGCATAGAGTGTGAAAACTGAGTTTCCTTGAGAGCTGCTTGGAAGCCTGATGGTGGTTGAGGTTAGTGAGCCAAATGGAGTTGTTCTCCCACAAGAACCACTCGGCTGATCCTACTTCAGTATGCCCTTCACCAACATGCAGTGTTTCCTTGATTGAATTAGCTCTCACACCAATATTTGCGTCTAGAGCCTTTGCATTGAGGGCTATCTGAAAACGGCTGTGGCGCTGAAGTTGCCTGTGAATGTGGAGTTGGTGGCATGTGAAACCCGCATGTGGAGCATTCGTTTGTGTGGGATGCTCACCAAGCATATTTTCAGTCCTAGGCACTTAAAGGGCACTAAGCATAGAGTGTGAAAACTGAGTTTCCTTGAGAGCTGCTTGGAAGCCTGATGGTGTTTGAGGTTAGTGAGCCAAATGGAGTTGTTCTCCCACAAGAACCACTCGGCCGATCCTTCTTCAATATGCCCTTCACCAACATGCAGTGTTTCCTTGATTGAATTAGCTCTCACACCAATATTTGCGTCTAGAGCCTTTGCATTGAGGGCTATCTGAAAACGGCTGTGGCGCTGAAGTTGCCTGTGAATGTGGAGTTGGTGGCATGTGAAACCCGCATGTGGAGCATTCGTTTGTGTGGGATGCTCACCAAGCTTCATTTCAGTCCTAGGCACTGAAAGGGCACTAAGCATAGAGTGTGAAAACTGAGTTTCCTTGAGAGCTGCTTTGAAGCCTGATGGTGTGTGAAGTTAGTGAGCCAAATGGAGTTGTTCTCCCACAAGAACCACTCGGCTGATCCTACTTCAATATGCCCTTCACCAACATGCAGTGTTTCCTTGATTGAATTAGCTCTCACACCAATATTTGCGTCTAGAGCCTTTGCATTGAGGGCTATCTGAAAACGGCTGTGGCGCTGAAGTTGCCTGTGAATGTGGAGTTGGTGGCATGTGAAACCCGCATGTGGAGCATTCGTTTGTGTGGGAAGCTCACCAAGCTTCATTTCAGTCCTAGGCACTCAAAGGGCACTAAGCATAGAGTGTGAAAACTGAGTTTCCTTGAGAGCTGCTTGGAAGCCTGATGGTGTGTGAAGTTAGTGAGCCAAATGGAGTTGTTCTCCCACAAGCACCACTCGGCTGATCCTTCTTCAATATGCCCTTCACCAACATGCAGTGTTTCCTTGATTGAATTAGCTCTCACACCAATATTTGCGTCTAGTGCCTTTGCATTGAGGGCTATCTGAAATCGGCTGTGGCGCTGAAGTTGCCTGTGAATGTGGAGTTGATGGCATGTGAAACCCG
Source organism: Ochotona princeps (assembly GCF_030435755.1). Classification (NCBI taxonomy): domain Eukaryota; kingdom Metazoa; phylum Chordata; class Mammalia; order Lagomorpha; family Ochotonidae; genus Ochotona; species Ochotona princeps. The sequence continues at coordinate 12,464 of NW_026700836.1, read as the reverse complement.
CATGTGGAGCATTGGTTTGTGTGGGATGCTCTACCAGGTTCATTCCTAGATAATGCACTCAAAGGGCACTAAGCATAGAGTGTGAAAACTGAGTTTCCTTGAGAGCTGCTTGGAAGCCTGATGGTGTTTGAGGTTAGTGAGCCAAATGGAGTTGTTCTCCCACAAGAACCACTCGGCTGATCCTACTTCAATATGCCCTTCACCAACATGCAGTGTTTCCTTGATTGAATTAGCTCTCACACCAATATTTGCGTCTAGAGCCTTTGCAATGAGGGCTATGTGAAAACGGCTGTGGCGCTGAAGTTGCCTGTGAATGTGGAGTTGGTGGCATGTGAAACCCCGCATGTGGAGCATTCGTTTGTGTGGGATGCTCACCAAGGTTCATTTCAGTCCTAGGCACTCAAAGGACACTAAGCATAGAGTGTGAAAACTGAGTTTCCTTGAGAGCTGCTTGGAAGCCTGATGGTGTGTGAAGTTAGTGAGCCAAATGGAGTTGTTCTCCCACAAGAACCACTCGGCTGATCCTACTTCAATATGCCCTTCACCAACATGCAGTGTTTCCTTGATTGAATTAGCTCTCACACCAATATTTGCGTCTAGAGCCTTTGCATTGAGGGCTATCTGAAAACGGCTGTGGCGCTGAAGTTGCCTGTGAATGTGGAGTTGGTGGCATGTGAAACCCGTATGTGGAGCATTCGTTTGTGTGGGATGCTCTAAGAGGTTCATTCCTAGATAATGCACTCAAAGGGCACTAAGCATAGAGTGTGAAAACTGAGTTTCCTTGAGAGCTGCTTGGAAGCCTGATGGTGTGTGAAGTTAGTGAGCCAAATGGAGTTGTTCTCCCACAAGCACCACTCGGCTGATCCTTCTTCAGTATGCAGTTCACCCAACATGCAGTGTTTCCTTGATTGAATTAGCTCTCACACCAATATTTGCGTCTAGAGCCTTTGCATTGAGGGCTATCTGAAAACGGCTGTGGCGCTGAAGTTGCCTGTGAATGTGGAGTTGTTGGCATGTGAAACCCGCATGTGGAGCATTCGTTTGTGTGGGATGCTCACCAAACTCCATTTCAGTCCTAGGCACTCAAAGGTCACAGAGCATAGAGTGTGAAAACTGAGTTTCCTTGAGAGCTGCTTGGAAGCCTGATGGTGCGTGAAGTTAGTGAGCCAAATGGAGTTGTTCTCGTACAGGAAACACTTGGCCTATCCTTCTTCAATATGCCCTTCACCAACATGCAGTGTTTCCTTGATTGAATTAGCTCTCACACCAATATTTGTGTCTAGAGTCTTTGCATTGAGGGCTATGTGAAAATGGCTGTGGCGCTGAAGTTGCTTGTGAATGTGGAGTTGGTGGCATGTGAAACCCGCATGTGGAGCATTCGTTTGTGTGGGATGCTCTACCAGGTTCATTCCTAGATAATGCACTCAAAGGGCACTAAGCATAGAGTGTGAAAACTGAGTTTCCTTGGAAGCTGCTTGGAAGCCTGATGGTGTGTGAAGTTAGTGAGCCAAATGGAGTTGTTCTCCCACAAGACCCACTCGGCCGATCCTTCTTCAATATGCCCTTCACCCACATGCAGTGTTTCCTTGATTGAATTAGCTCTCACACCAATATTTGCGTCTAGAGCCTTTGCATTGAGGGCTATCTGAAAACGGCTGTGGTGCTGAAGTTGCCTGTGAATGTGGAGTTGTTGGCATGTGAAACCCGCATGTGGAGCATTCGTTTGTGTGGGATGCTCACCAAGCTTCATTTCAGTCCTAGGCACTCAAAGGGCACTAAGCATAGAGTGTGAAAACTGAGTTTCCTTGAGAGCTGCTTGGAAGCCTGATGGTGTGTGAAGTTAGTGAGCCAAATGGAGTTGTTCTCCCACAAGAACCACTCGGCTGATCCTTCTTAAATATGCCCTTCACCAACATGCAGTGTTTCCTTGATTGAATTAGCTCTCACACCAATATTTGCGTCTAGAGCCCTTGCATTGAGGGCTATCTGAAAACGGCTGTGGCGCTGAAGTTGCCTGTGAATGTGGAGTTGGTGGCATGTGAAACCCGCATGTGGAGCATTCGTTTGTGTGGGATGCTCTACCAGGTTCATTCCTAGATAATGCACTCAAAGGGCACTAAGCATAGAGTGTGAAAACTGAGTTTCCTTGGAAGCTGCTTGGAAGCCTGATGGTGTGTGAGGTTAGTGAGCCAAATGGAGTTGTTCTCCCACAAGAACCACTCAGCTGATCCTACTTCAATATGCCCTTCACCAACATGCAGTGTTTCCTTGATTGAATTAGCTCTCACACCAATTTTTGCGTCTAGAGCCTTTGCATTGAGGGCTATCTGAAAACGGCTGTGGCGCTGAAGTTGCCTGTGAATGTGGAGTTGGTGGCATGTGAAACCCGCATGTGGAGCATTCGTTTGTGTGGGATGCTCTAAGAGGTTCATTCCTAGATAATGCACTTAAAGTGCACTAAGCCTAGAGTGTGAAAACTGAGTTTCCTTGAGAGCTGCTTGGAAGCCTGATTGTGTGTGAGGTTAGTGAGCCAAATGGAGTTGTTCTCCCACACGAACCACTCGGCTGATCCTACTTCAATATGCCATTCACCAACATGCAGTGTTTCCTTGATTGAATTAGCTCTCACACCAATATTTGCGTCTAGAGCCTTTGCATTGAGGGCTATCTGAAAACGGCTGTGGCGCTGAAGTTGCCTGTGAATGTGGAGTTGTTGGCATGTGAAACCCGCAGGTGGAGCATTCGTTTGTGTGCGATGCTCACCAAACTTCATTTCAGTCCTAGGCACTCAAAGGTCACAAAGCATAGAGTGTGAAAACTGAGTTTCCTTGAGAGCTGCTTGGAAGCCTGATGGTGTGTGAAGTTAGTGAGCCAAATGGAGTTGTTCTCCCACAAGAACCACTTGGACGATCCTTCTTCAATATGCCCTTCACCAACATGCAGTGTTTCCTTGATTGAATTAGCTCTCACACCAATATTTGCGTCTAGATCCTTTGCATTGAGGGCTATCTGAAAACGGCTGTGGTGCTGAAGTTGCCTGTGAATGTGGAGTTGTTGGCATGTGAAACCCGCATGTGGAGCATTCGTTTGTGTGGTATGCTCACCAAGCTTCATTTCAGTCCTAGGCACTCAAAGGGCACTAAGCATAGAGTGTGAAAACTGAGTTTCCTTGAGAGCTGCTTGGAAGCCTGATGGTGTGTGAGGTTAGTGAGCCAAATGGAGTTGTTCTCCCACAAGAACCACTCGGCTGATCCTACTTCAATATGCCCTTCACCAACATGCAGTGTTTCCTTGATTGAATTAGCTCTCACACCAATATTTGCGTCTAGAGCCTTTGCATTGAGGGCTATCTGAAAACGGCTGTAGTGCTGAAGTTGCCTGTGAATGTGGAGTTGTTGGCATGTGAAACCCGCATGTGGAGCATTCGTTTGTGTGGGATGCTCTACCAGGTTCATTCCTAGATAATGCACTCAAAGGGCACTAAGCATAGAGTGTGAAAACTGAGTTTCCTTGAGAGCTGCTTGGAAGCCTGATGGTGTTTGAGGTTAGTGAGCCAAATGGAGTTGTTCTCCCACAAGAACCACTCGGCTGATCCTACTTCAATATGCCCTTCACCAACATGCAGTGTTTCCTTGATTGAATTAGCTCTCACACCAATTTTTGCGTCTAGAGCCCTTGCATTGAGGGCTATCTGAAAACGGCTGTGGCGCTGAAGTTGCCTGTGAATGTGGAGTTGGTGGCATGTGAAACCCGCATGTGGAGCATTCGTTTGTGTGGGATGCTCACCAAGCTTCGTTTCAGTCCTAGGCACTCAAAGGGCACTAAGCATAGAGTGTGAAAACTGAGTTTCCTTGAGAGCTGCTTGGAAGCCTGATGGTGTGTGAAGTTAGTGAGCCAAATGGAGTTGTTCTCCCACAAGAACCACTCGGCTGATCCTTCTTCAATATGCCCTTCACCAACATGCAGTGTTTCCTTGATTCAATTAGCTCTCACACCAATATTTGCGTCTAGAGCCTTTGCATTGAGGGCTATCTGAAAACGGCTGTGGCGCTGAAGTTGCCTGTGAATGTGGAGTTGGTGGCATGTGAAACCCGCATGTGGAGCATTCGTTTGTGTGGGATGCTCTACCAGGTTCATTCCTAGATAATGCACTCAAAGGGCACTAAGCATGGAGTGTGAAAACTGAGTTTCCTTGAGAGCTGCTTGGAAGCCTGATGGTGTGTGAAGTTAGTGAGGCGAATGGAGTTGTTCTCCCACAAGAACCACTCGGGAGATTCTTCTTCAGTATGCCCTTCACCAACATGCAGTGTTTCCTTGATTGAATTAGCTCTCACACCAATATTTGCGTCTAGAGCCTTTGCATTGAGGGCTATCTGAAAACGGCTGTGGCGCTGAAGTTGCCTGTGAGTGTGGAGTTGGTGGCATGTGAATCCCGCATGTGGAGCATTCGTTTGTGGGCGATGCTGAGCAAGCTTCTTTCAGTCCTAGGCACTCAAAGGGCACTAAGCATAGAGTGTGAAAACTGAGTTTCCTTGAGAGCTGCTTGGAAGCCTGATGGTGTGTGAAGTTAGTGAGCCAAATGTTGTTGTTCTCCCACAAGAACCACTCGGCTGATTCTTCTTCAATATGCCCTTCACCAACATGCAGTGTTTCCTTGATTGAATTAGCTCTCACACCAATATTTGCGTCTAGAGCCTTTGCATTGAGGGCTATCTGAAAACGGCTGTGGCGCTGAAGTTGCCTGTGAATGTGGAGTTGGTGGCATGTGAAACCCGCGTGTGGAGCATTCGTTTGTGTGGTATGCTCTACCAGGTTCATTCCTAGATAATGCACTCAAAGGGCACTAAGCATAGAGTGTGAAAACTGAGTTTCCTTGAGAGCTGCTTGGAAGCCTGATGGTGTGTGTAGTTCGTGAGCCAAATGGAGTTGTTCTCCCACAAGAACCACACGGCCGATCCTTCTTCAATATGCCCTTCACCAACATGCAGTGTTTCCTTGATTGAATTAGCTCTCACACCAATATTTGCGTCTAGAGCCTTTGCATTGAGGGCTATCTGAAAACGGCTGTGGCGCTGAAGTTGCCTGTGAGTGTGGAGTTGGTGGCATGTGAAACCCGCATGTGGAGCATTCGTTTGTGGGGGATGCTCTACCAGGCTCATTCCTAGATAATGCACTCAAAGGGCACTAAGCATAGAGTGTGAAAACTGAGTTTCCTTGAGAGCTGCTTGGAAGCCTGATGGTGTGTGAGGTTAGTGAGCCAAATGGAGTTGCTCTCCCACAAGAACCACTCGGCTGATGCTTCTTCAATATGCCCTTCACCAACATGCAGTGTTTCCTTGATTGAATTTGCTCTCACACCAATATTTGCGTCTAGAGCCTTTGCATTGAGGGCTATCTGAAAACGGCTGTGGCGCTGAAGTTGCCTGTGAATGTGGAGTTGGTGGCATGTGAAACCCGCATGTGGAGCATTGGTTTGAGTGGGATGCTCACCAAGCATCATTTCAGTCTTACGCACTCAAAGGGCACTAAGCATAGAGTGTGAAAACTGAGTTTCCTTGAGAGCTGCTTGGAAGCCTGATGGTGTGTGAAGTTAGTGAGCCAAATGGAGTTGTTCTCCCACAAGAACCACTCGGCTGATCCTTCTTCAATATGCCCTTCACCAACATGCAGTGTTTCCTTGATTGAATTAGCTCTCACACCAATATTTGCGTCTAGAGCCTTTGCATTGAGGGCTATCTGAAAACGGCTGTGGCGCTGAAGTTGCCTGTGAATGTGGAGTTGGTGGCATGTGAAACCCGCATGTGGAGCATTGGTTTGTGTGGGATGCTCTACCAGGTTCATTCCTCGATAATGCACTCAAAGGGCACTAAGCATAGAGTGTGAAAACTGAGTTTCCTTGGAAGCTGCTTGGAAGCCTGATGGTGTGTGAGGTTAGTGAGCCAAATGGAGTTGTTCTCCCACAAGAACCACTCGGGAGATTCTTCTTCAGTATGCCCTTCACCAACATGCAGTGTTTCCTTGATTGAATTAGCTCTCACACCAATATTTGCGTCCAGAGCCTTTGCATTGAGGGCTATCTGAAAATGGCTGTGGCGATGAAGTTGCCTGTGAATGTGGAGTTGGTGGCATGTGAAACCCGCATGTGGAACATTCGTTTGTGTGGGATGCTCTACCAGGTTCATTCCTAGATAATGCACTCAAAGGGCACTAAGCATAGAGTGTGAAAACTGAGTTTCCTTGAGAGCTGCTTGCAAGCCTGATGGTGTGTGAAGTTAGTGAGCCAAATGGAGTTGTTCTCCCACAAGCACCACTTGGCTGATCCTTCTTCAGTATGCCCTTCACCAACATGCAGTGTTTCCTTGATTGAATTAGCTCTCACACCAATATTTGCGTCTAGAGCCTTTGCATTGAGGGCTATCTGAAAACGGCTGTGGCGCTGAAGTTGCCTGTGAATGTGGAGTTGGTGGCATGTGAAACCCGCATGTGGAGCATTGGTTTGTGTGGGATGCTCTACCAGGTTCATTCCTCGATAATGCACTCAAAGGGCACTAAGCATAGAGTGTGAAAACTGAGTTCCCTTGAGAGCTGCTTGGAAGCCTGATGGTGTGTGAAGTTACTGAGCCAAATGGAGTTGTTCTCCCACAAGAACCACTCGGCTGATACTACTTCAATATGCCCTTCACCAACATGCAGTGTTTCCTTGTTTGAATTAGCTCTCACACCAATATTTGCGTCTAGAGCCTTTGCATTGAGGGCTATCTGAAAACGGCTGTGGCGCTGAAGTTGCCTGTGAATGTGGAGTTGGTGGCATGTGAAACCCGCATGTGGAGCATTCGTTTGTGTGGGATACTAACCAAGCTTCGTTTTATTCCTAGGCACTCAAAGTTCACTAAGCATAGAGTGTAAAAACTGAGTTTCCTTGAGAGCTTCTTGGAAGCCTAATGGTGTGTGAAGTTAGTGAGCCAAATGGAGTTGTTCTCCCACAAGAACCATTCAGCTGATCCTACGTCAATATGCCCTTCACCAACATGCAGTGTTTCCTTGATTGAATTAGCTCTCACACCAATATTTGCGTCTAGAGCCTTTGCATTGAGGGCTATCTGAAAACGGCTGTGGCGCTGAAGTTGCCTGTGAATGTGGAGTTGGTGGCATGTGAAACCCGCATGTGGAGCATTCGTTTGTGTGGGATGCTCTACCAGGTTCATTCCTAGATAATGCACTCAAAGGGCACTAAGCATAGAGTGTGAAAACTGAGTTTCCTTGAGAGCTGCTTGGAAGCCTGATGGTGTGTGAAGTTAGTGAGCCAAATGGAGTTGTTCTCCCACAAGAACCACTCGGCTGATTCTTCTTCAGTATGCCCTTCACCAACATGCAGTGTTTCCTTGATTGAATTAGCTCTCACACCAATATTTGTGTCTAGAGTCTTTGCATTGAGGGCTATCTGAAAATGGCTGTGGCGCTGAAGTTGCCTGTGAATGTGGAGTTGGTGGCATGTGAAACCCGCATGTGGAGCATTCGTTTGTGTGGGATGCTCTAAGAGGTTCATTCCTAGATAATGCACTCAAAGGGCACTAAGCATAGAGTGTGAAAACTGAGTTTCCTTGAGAGCTGCTTGGAAGCCTGATGGTGTGTGAAGTTAGTGAGCCAAATGGAGTTGTTCTCCCACAAGAACCACTCGGCCGATCCTTCTTCAATATGCCCTTCACCAACATGCAGTGTTTCCTTGATTGAATTAGCTCTCACACCAATATTTGCGTCTAGAGCCTTTGCATTGAGGGCTATCTGAAAACGGCTGTGGCGCTGAAGTTGCCTGTGAATGTGGAGTTGTTGGCATGTGAAACGCGCATGTGGAGCATTCGTTTGTGTGGGATGCTCACCAAGCTTCATTTCAGTCCTAGGCACTCAAAGGGCACTAAGCATAGAGTGTGAAAACTGAGTTTCCTTGAGAACTGCTTGGAAGCCTGATGGTGTGTGAAGTTAGTGAGCCAAATGGAGTTCTCCCACCAGAACCACTCGGCTGATTCTTCTTCAATATTCCCTTCACCAACATGCAGTGTTTCCTTGATTGAATTAGCTCTCACACCAATATTTGCGTCTAGAGCCTTTGCATTGAGGGCTATCTGAAAACGGCTGTGGCGCTGAAGTTGCCTGTGAATGTGGAGTTGTTGGCATGTGAAACCCGCATGTGGAGCATTCGTTTGTGTAGGATGCTCTACCAGGTTCATTCCTAGATAATGCACTCAAAGGGCACTAAGCATAGAGTGTGAAAACTGAGTTTCCTTGAGAGCTGCTTGGAAGCCTGATGGTGTTTGAGGTTAGTGAGCCAAATGGAGTTGTTCTCCCAAAAGAACCACTCGGCTGATCCTACTTCAATATGCCCTTCACCAACATGCAGTGTTTCCTTGATTGAATTTGCTCTCACACCAATATTTGCGTCTAGAGCCTTTGCATTGAGGGCTATCTGAAAACGGCTGTGGCTCTGAAGTTGCCTGTGAGTGTGGAGTTGGTGGCATGTGAAACCCGCATGTGGAGCACTCGTTTGTGTGGGATGCTCACCAAGCTTCATTTCAGTCCTAGGCAGTCAAAGGGCACTAAGCATAGAGTGTGAAAACTGAGTTTCCTTGAGAGCTGCTTGGAAGCCTGATGGTGTGTGAAGTTAGTGAGCCAAATGGAGTTGTTCTCCCACAAGCACCAATCGGCTGATCCTTCTTCAGTATGCCCTTCACCAACATGCAGTGTTTCCTTAATTGAATTAGCTCTCACACCAATATTTGCGTCTAGAGCCTTTGCATTGAGGGCTATCTGAAAACGGCTGTGGCGCTGAAGTTGCCGGTGAATGTGGAGTTGGTGGCATGTGAAACCCGCATGTGGAGCACTCGTTTGTGTGGGATGCTCTACCAGGTTCATTCCTAGATATTGCACACAAAGGGCACTAAGCATAGAGTGTGAAAACTGAGTTTCCTTGGAAGCTGCTTGGAAGCCTGATGGTGTGTGAGGTTAGTGAGCCAAATGGAGTTGTTCTCCCACAAGAACCACTCTCGAGATTCTTCTTCAGTATGCCCTTCACCAACATGCAGTGTTTCCTTGATTGAATTAGCTCTCACACCAATATTTGCGTCTAGAGCCTTTGCATTGAGGGCTATCTGAAAACGGCTGTGGCGCTGAAGTTGCCTGTGAATGTGGAGTTGGTGGCATGTGAAACCCGCATGTGGAGCATTGGTTTGTGTGGGATGCTCTACCAGGTTCATTCCTCAATAATGCACTCAAAGGGCACTAAGCATAGAGTGTGAAAACTGAGTTCCCTTGAGAGCTGCTTGGAAGCCTGATGGTGTGTGAAGTTACTGAGCCAAATGGAGTTGTTCTCCCACAAGAACCACTCGGCTGATACTACTTCAATATGCCCTTCACCAACATGCAGTGTTTCCTTGTTTGAATTAGCTCTCACACCAATATTTGCGTCTAGAGCCTTTGCATTGAGGGCTATCTGAAAACGGCTGTGGCGCTGAAGTTGCCTGTGAATGTGGAGTTGGTGGCATGTGACACCCGCATGTGGAGCATTCGTTTGTGTGGGATACTAACCAAGCTTCGTTTTATTCCTAGGCACTCAAAGTTCACTAAGCATAGAGTGTAAAAACTGAGTTTCCTTGAGAGCTTCTTGGAAGCCTAATGGTGTGTGAAGTTAGTGAGCCAAATGGAGTTGTTCTCCCACAAGAACCATTCAGCTGATCCTACGTCAATATGCCCTTCACCAACATGCAGTGTTTCCTTGATTGAATTAGCTCTCACACCAATATTTGCGTCTAGAGCCTTTGCATTGAGGGCTATCTGAAAACGGCTGTGGCGCTGAAGTTGCCTGTGAATGTGGAGTTGGTGGCATGTGAAACCCGCATGTGGAGCATTCGTTTGTGTGGGATGCTCTACCAGGTTCATTCCTAGATAATGCACTCAAAGGGCACTAAGCATAGAGTGTGAAAACTGAGTTTCCTTGAGAGCTGCTTGGAAGCCTGATGGTGTGTGAAGTTAGTGAGCCAAATGGAGTTGTTCTCCCACAAGAACCACTCGGCTGATTCTTCTTCAGTATGCCCTTCACCAACATGCAGTGTTTCCTTGATTGAATTAGCTCTCACACCAATATTTGTGTCTAGAGTCTTTGCATTGAGGGCTATCTGAAAATGGCTGTGGCGCTGAAGTTGCCTGTGAATGTGGAGTTGGTGGCATGTGAAACCCGCATGTGGAGCATTCGTTTGTGTGGGATGCTCTAAGAGGTTCATTCCTAGATAATGCACTCAAAGGGCACTAAGCATAGAGTGTGAAAACTGAGTTTCCTTGAGAGCTGCTTGGAAGCCTGATGGTGTGTGAAGTTAGTGAGCCAAATGGAGTTGTTCTCCCACAAGAACCACTCGGCCGATCCTTCTTCAATATGCCCTTCACCAACATGCAGTGTTTCCTTGATTGAATTAGCTCTCACACCAATATTTGCGTCTAGAGCCTTTGCATTGAGGGCTATCTGAAAACGGCTGTGGCGCTGAAGTTGCCTGTGAATGTGGAGTTGTTGGCATGTGAAACGCGCATGTGGAGCATTCGTTTGTGTGGTATGCTCACCAAGCTTCATTTCAGTCCTAGGCACTCAAAGGGCACTAAGCATAGAGTGTGAAAACTGAGTTTCCTTGAGAACTGCTTGGAAGCCTGATGGTGTGTGAAGTTAGTGAGCCAAATGGAGTTCTCCCACCAGAACCACTCGGCTGATTCTTCTTCAATATTCCCTTCACCAACATGCAGTGTTTCCTTGATTGAATTAGCTCTCACACCAATATTTGCGTCTAGAGCCTTTGCATTGAGGGCTATCTGAAAACGGCTGTGGCGCTGAAGTTGCCTGTGAATGTGGAGTTGTTGGCATGTGAAACCCGCATGTGGAGCATTCGTTTGTGTAGGATGCTCTACCAGGTTCATTCCTAGATAATGCACTCAAAGGGCACTAAGCATAGAGTGTGAAAACTGAGTTTCCTTGAGAGCTGCTTGGAAGCCTGATGGTGTTTGAGGTTAGTGAGCCAAATGGAGTTGTTCTCCCAAAAGAACCACTCGGCTGATCCTACTTCAATATGCCCTTCACCAACATGCAGTGTTTCCTTGATTGAATTTGCTCTCACACCAATATTTGCGTCTAGAGCCTTTGCATTGAGGGCTATCTGAAAACGGCTGTGGCTCTGAAGTTGCCTGTGAGTGTGGAGTTGGTGGCATGTGAAACCCGCATGTGGAGCACTCGTTTGTGTGGGATGCTCACCAAGCTTCATTTCAGTCCTAGGCAGTCAAAGGGCACTAAGCATAGAGTGTGAAAACTGAGTTTCCTTGAGAGCTGCTTGGAAGCCTGATGGTGTGTGAAGTTAGTGAGCCAAATGGAGTTGTTCTCCCACAAGCACCAATCGGCTGATCCTTCTTCAGTATGCCCTTCACCAACATGCAGTGTTTCCTTGATTGAATTAGCTCTCACACCAATATTTGCGTCTAGAGCCTTTGCATTGAGGGCTATCTGAAAACGGCTGTGGCGCTGAAGTTGCCGGTGAATGTGGAGTTGGTGGCATGTGAAACCCGCATGTGGAGCACTCGTTTGTGTGGGATGCTCTACCAGGTTCATTCCTAGATATTGCACACAAAGGGCACTAAGCATAGAGTGTGAAAACTGAGTTTCCTTGGAAGCTGCTTGGAAGCCTGATGGTGTGTGAGGTTAGTGAGCCAAATGGAGTTGTTCTCCCACAAGAACCACTCTCGAGATTCTTCTTCAGTATGCCCTTCACCAACATGCAGTGTTTCCTTGATTGAATTAGCTCTCACACCAATATTTGCGTCTAGAGCCTTTGCATTGAGGGCTATCTGAAAACGGCTGTGGCGCTGAAGTTGCCTGTGAATGTGGAGTTGGTGGCATGTGAAACCCGCATGTGGAGCATTCGTTTGTGTGGGATGCTCTACCAGCTTCATTTCAGTCCTAGGCACTCAAAGGGCACTAAGCATAGAGTGTGAAAACTGAGTTTCCTTGAGAGCTGCTTGGAAGCCTGATGGTGTGTGAAGTTAGTGAGCCAAATGGAGTTGTTCTCCCACAAGATCCACTCGGCTGATTCTTCTTTAGTATGCCCTTGACCAACATGCAGTGTTTCCTTGATTGAATTAGCTCTCACACCAATATTTGCGTCTAGAGCCTTTGCATTGAGGGCTATCTGAAAACGGCTGTGGCGCTGAAGTTGCCTGTGAATGTGGAGTTGGTGGCATGTGAAACCCGCATGTGGAGCATTCGTTTGTGTGGGATGCTCACCAAGCTTCATTTCAGTCCTAGGCACTCAAAGGGCACTAAGCATAGAGTGTGAAAACTGAGTTTCCTTGAGAGCTGCTTGGAAGCCTGATGGTGTGTGAAGTTAGTGAGCGAAATGGAGTTGTTCTACCACAAGAACCACTCGGCTGATTCTTCTTCAGTA